>NW_024868356.1:87065-88375 GCF_013358625.1 Macadamia integrifolia | reverse complement strand
TCACTAGACTTTGGCTGTATTTATTCAGATTATCAGATCGACTTCCTTTCGTACCCTTTCCTTCTCCGTCTCTGCTTCTAATTTCTCACCAAAACGAAAATAGAAAGCTTCTAAATTCTAAATTCCGGTGGCGGAAGGGATCTTCAATCGATTTTGAGAATACAACCATGAAGGGCAATTTTGGTATTTCTCTATTTTAAGGGCAAAATGGTATTTAAGAAAATTTTGAATTGCTGATGTCAGCATTTTTTATATATTTTGTAACGATGACTGACGGCAAGGGGTCCGAGTCTAATTTGGTGAAAGAGAGGGGGTGTCCCTCTAATATTGGCATTCTTCAGGGGGTGGCGCTGTAAATTACCCTTTAAATTATAATTACAAATAAAAGATCCATAGATTTCCTAAGATAGTGAGTAGAGTATGACATCAGTTTTATAGTTCAACTTAAAGGATGTCCCCAAGGCTTCTAGTTCTTGGAATAAATTCCGTAATTTCATCACATTGTTGATAACTGAAATCCCTGAAGTCATCTTAATGCTGTGGAGGAGAGTGATAAGCTGATGATGTGCATGTCTGTTTTGCTTACCATACAGCTTCTTCAACTCCTCCAACATGTCTAATGCAAAACTTAGATCCTTTACAGAATCCTTAATGGGCATGTCTATTGAATTCAAAACAAGGAGCTTGGCTTTAGAATTGTTTTGTCAAAACAATTCATAGGCAGCTTTTCTCCTTGCCCTCCATAGTGTCAGGGAATGAAGGACCTTCATCTTCTATGACAGAAATTAGACCTTCCGCAATTAGGAGAAATTTAATGTTCCTCCTCCAGTCAACATAGTTGGGTCCAGTCAAGATATGGTCTTTAATGAGGGCAGCATAGTTCATTTGGCTTGACATATTGAATACCTACATGATGTACAATGAAAAATTAGCATGATTAATATCATTGAAAAGAAGGAGTAAGTCTAAATACAACAATTACCCACACCTTTAGCTATAAAGTGTGATTGAAACATCTCAACCCTTATGCACATGTCTTGGCCTATCAGAGTTCATCATATACATGTTGGTTAAGTGGACTATTCTATCTGTCTTGAAGACTTCCAATACTTTTTGGCTACTTGAGTGTCATGTCCAATTCTATCGGCTAACATACACTCAAGTCAAGTGTATATCCTTTATTTCGGAGTGAATCATAACATCATGGGCTAATGTCTACTATCGCAGTACACCTCCCACTGACCATATTCTCTACCTATCATATATGAGATAAATGAAGACGATCTCAAAGAACTACTCAAGCATTATCC
>NW_024868356.1:50959-87045 GCF_013358625.1 Macadamia integrifolia | reverse complement strand
TCTTTCATTATTATTCTTCTTGATCATTTCCTATATTCCTTAGGATGGGAGGATTGCCACCTTGGAGAGCCCAGTTAGTTCCTATAAGTAGGATATTGCACAGCAGGATGCACTGATTCAGGACATGACATAGAGGCTGGAGCAGATGGGACTAGCATCCACTGGTTCCCCGATACTCTATGGGGATGATTCAGAGTACGATTCAGACAATGACTTTTGACCCATAGGTATTTGTTCCTGTATTTCTTGTAAACACAAACATATGTATATTTTCCCTTTTCTTTTTCCCTCCCCCTTGTTTGTTCATCATTTTATTTTAGCATCTTATGAATAAAAACCTACCTTTAGTACAAAGAAAATATTTTTTTTTATTTGGTTTGCAATGTTTAGGCATAATCAATTCCATAACTCAAGTTGTAATTAGAATAATTGGGATAACACGAGAATCTAAATACTTCCTCATTCTATTATCGACTGAATTGCATGAAAAGGAGAACAATTTTCCTACCATAGACAGGATAGGTGAGTAACAAGGTGGGGAAACGACTCTTGAGGTGAGTGAAAGTTCACTAACTCCTCTGAATCTGTCACCTTGAGCCCATATTGTTAGCCGATGTATGTAGACAAATAAAAAGATGTGTGAGTCGATCCCATCAACCTGACATAATTTTAGCCAAGGTTCTTTATTAGAAAATCTTCTTATAGCCTCCCTGGGCACCTCCATACTATATGATACACTTAAGTTCCAAAAACTTAGACTCCTGTAATCTGGCCAGGTCAATCGTGTGTGCCATGTTTGCTGGCTAAAAATCCATTACTTCATTCTGGATGTCAAAACGAAGCCCAAGGATGAAGCAACTAACGAGGAAAGAAGAGGGAACTCCATCTACTCGATTTTCCAATGTCTTGAACTGAGTCTGGTATGTAAGATTTCCAATTAGGTGGGCTAGTATAGTCAAAGATTTGTTTCCAAAACCAGTTTAGTAGTGTTGACTAAAGATGGAATAAGCAGAAAGAATCCAACATTGTTGGTAAGTGATCTCTATGGAGATATTGGATTCTATTAACACACCTTAATGGTATGAAATATTTATTACTATATGTGGACCTAAGGTATTGTTTCCTTAATGGGGAGGAAACCCTAATTTTATTGCAGGGTTGGTCCCTACCCTCACCCCTATATAGTTATCACTGACCCATTAAGTAAGGCTAATGATCTAGAGCAAAAGGGAAAGAGGGTAGACCAGACCAACATTAATCGTGTTGTACGAGGAGCATACGAGAAGACTTTGAGGAGTTATTATTCTTCAGCCATGGATTCAGGTCTGCCTAAAACCTGGTTATGTATTCGTTATTGCATGCTTATCTGATCTCCATGTGGATGTATTGCAAGTATATTTTCTATCAATGGTATCAGAGCCTATCATGGAGATCTATGCACTGTATAGTATTTTTTATTATTATCGTCATGCATTTATTGACCGATTTTCAATAATAATAATAAGAAAAAAAATGTAGAGACAATTTTAGCGAAAAGGGGTTAGGATTGTCTGGTTTTTAGGCCATTGGACCTTTCCATATTGGTCGCCAAAGTCTGGTCGCCTTTCGATGATCTTTTGCACGACTCCTAGTTACCCTTGTAGTCGTAGTTGATAAGGGTTTTATACCCTGAAACCCACTTAAGGTATTGTTTAGAATTAAGAGCTGAAGGTGTTCTCGTCTTTTTGGGGAAGGAGAAGGAATATTCCCTGTTGATTCTTTCATTATTTAAAATATATATATATATATATATATAATAATATTACAGGTCGGGCGACGACTCTTTTGCCTCGAAGAAGAAAGAACAGAGAAAAAGAAGGACGGTTAAAATACAAGTGGTTATTTTTTTTATTTATTTATTTTTTTTTAGTTTTATGTTTAAAACTTAAACTTGAATCCATTGGGCCATACCCATATATGTTTTGTTGTTTTTATTTAAACTTAAAGTTATATCTAATGGGCTAAGCCCATGTGTTTTATGTTTTAGAAACTTAAATCAAATACAATGGCATGAAGGAGACAGATTTTAAGAAGAAAAAAAAAAACTCAGAGCCAAAACCAACCAAACCCATGGGCCATGGCCAAAGACGTAGAGCACAAACCCCCCCTTTCCACGCTATATATCGTGGTCAGTACATGTGTCATAGGCCCTCATGACTAAGAGAACCAAGGGGCAAGCAATTCTCACGACTATGGTAGCAACCCCACACACAATTGTGCCAAATGAACCCAACCCTTTTGGCTGTGGTCTTCTATCAATTGGTTATGGTTGATCGTTGCTACTATTATCAAAAAAATAATAATAATAATAATAATAATAATAAATTTACATGGGTTGAGCCTATAGATGGTCAATATTAATTTGTTTTAACTTACAACTAAAGCTCATATCTTTGTTTTAACTTAATGTTTCACTTAAAAATATAATGGGCATACAGTAACAATTCAGGTCTGTAGAGTTTTCTTAATTTTAGAGATTAGACTTCCACTTAGTGGGCTAATTCCTGAAGATGCGGAATCACTATAGACCATCCGGATGGATTGCAGTCAAGAAAGCCATATGACGAATGATGCACTCTTGCCACCACAGGTGAGTCTTTGTTTGGTCGGTTTTGCTTGATGGTATGAGAGTGACGTTTTTGGGCTTCACTATTTTGGAGGTTCTTGTCTTGCCACCACAGGTGACAGAATCTACAATATGGTGTTGTTTTTTGGCATCTCGCCTTACACGTGATAGATTTCACTGCATGTTGGGCGATCTTACCACCACAGGTGTGACCCCAATGGTGTCAAATCTTTTCCCAGTTTGTGTTTTTTCATATAGTTGTTAAAATTGGTACTGGGATAAATCTGATTAATAAGCATCAATCAATCAGTTTTTATTATATTATTGGGATGTTGATATACTTTTGGTTATTGCATATTGTATGTTTTGGTAAAATTTTGGTAATTATTATTGCCAGCTATGACTTCCCAATTGTCTTCCATCAAAGCCCTGAATGGTTCTAATTTTGAGGAGTGGATAGACTCTCTTACAGTGTCTCTTGCAATCATGAGACTCGATTATGTCCTAAGAACTGATAAGCCTCCCGAGCCCACAACTGAGAGTGATGCTACTGCAAAAGCACTTTATGAAAAGTGGGAGGAGTCCAACAGATTGTGCCTGGTTGTTATGAAGCATACTATGGATAAGACCATTAAGAAGAGTGTGCCTTTGAAAGAAAATGCTAAGGATTTTCTTGCAGTTGTTAATACAAAGTTTACCAAATTTGGTAAGGCTGAGAAGGGAACATATTTGGAGTGGTTCTCATCCACTCGATATGATGGCACAAGTGGAGTACGTGATCACATTATGAAAATGATCAATTATGCTGCCACGTTGGGCGAGATGGAAGTGAAGATATCTGATTCTTTCTTTGTGTAGCAAATTATGCAATCACTTCCATCATCGTTTGATACTCTTAAGACCTCCTATAATGCATAAAAATTAGAGTGGAATCTTGAGGACATGACTTCCATATTGGTACAGGAAGAGGAAAGAAAGAAGAAGGAAAAAATTTAATTCTGCTTATTTTGTTTCCAATAATGGGGGTCAGAAGAAATTCAAGAAAAATTGGAACGGCAAAAAGCAAGAAAAATCAGGAAAAATCGAACTGAAAACTGATCAGAATCTGAAACCAAAGTCTAAGGCTTTTAAGGGAAAGTGCTTCTTCTGCAAAAAGGATGGACATAGGAAGACAGATTGCTATGGCTATAAGAAATGGCTTGAAAAGAAAGGTACATCTTTAGCTCTAGTGTGTCTTGAATCAAATCTTATAGATGTTTCCCTTGATTCGTGGTGGATTGATACTAGAGCAACTATTCACATCACTAATTATTTGTAGGAATTAAGAAGCAGGAGGAAACCAAGTGAGGGAGAGATGATGATCTACATGGGGAATGGAGAGAAGACCAAAGTTGAATTCATAGGAGTAGTAAGATTACTTTTATCCACTGGTTTTGTTTTGGATTTGAATTATGTACCGTCATTTAGACGAAAACTTGTTTCGGTATCTAAACTTGACAGTTGTGGCTACACTTTTAATATTGGCAAGGAAAAAATTACTCTCTATTATGGTTCTCTTATGGTTGGATCTACCTTGTTATGTGATGGTCTTTATAAATTTGATTTGGATATTAGTTCTTCCAAATATGCCAACACTTCTTCTATTGTAAATTATGTGGTTACAAATCCTAAACATGCTAGATTGGATGAAAGTTCTTCTATGTTATGGCACAAATGTTTAGGACATATTTCTAGACAGAGGATAGAACGATTGATTAAGGATGGTACACTTCCTCAATTGGATTTTTTAGATTTTGGAATTTGTATTGATTGCATTAAGAAAAAACACACTAGAGCTAAAAAAGAAAGGTGCAACCAGGAAGGATGAAGCATTGGGGCTGATTCATACTGATATTTGTGGTCCATCACTCCTACTACTATGGGTGGATACAGATATTTTATTACTTTCATAGATGATTTTTCCCGTTTTGGTTTTATTTACCATATTCAAGAAAAATTTGAATCCTTAGATGCTTTCGAAGTTTTTAAAGCAGTGGTAGAACTTAAAAGGAAAAAGAAGACAAAATGTGTGAGATCTGATCGAGGTGGAGAGTTTTATGGTAGATATGATGAAACTAGGCGTAACCCTGGACTATTTGCCAAATTCTTACAAGAATGTGGTATTGAGGCTCAGTACAGTATGCGTGGTTCACCTGAGCAGAATGGGGTGGCTGAAAGGAGAAACCATACCCTTATGGATATGGTGAGAAGCATGATAAGTAATTCAACTTTTCCTGATTTCTTATGGGGTGATGCGTTGAAAACAACAGTATATATTTTGAATAAAGTGCCTAGCAAGTCTGTTCCCAGAACTCCCTATGAATTGTGGACTGATAAGAAGCCAAATTTATCTCATTTTTCATATATGGGGATGTGCTGCAAAGGTGAGACCTTACAATCCTCAGATGAGCAAGCTTGATCCAAGGACTGTTAGTGGTCATTTTATCGGTTATTTTGAAAGATCAAGAGGATTTAGATTCTATTGTCCTACACATTCTACTAGAGTAGTGTAATCAAATCGGGTAGTTTTCTTTGAGGATGATCTAGATTTTTAGTCTACTCAACCACGTAACTTTGTTTTTGAGGAGGAACGTGTTCTTGTACCTATGCCTGTGACACTGCCGTCTACTGCATTATGGCCTCACATTGAACAAGAGAATGTCCCCACTCAAGAACTTGTGCAACCTATAGTGGTTGAGCCTACACCCCCTGTTGTTGATGAGATTCAGGACCATATTGCAGCTGATGTTCCCTTGAGAAAATTAGAGAGAACTCGTAGGCCTCCCATATCTGATGACTTTGTTGTTTTTTTACAAGAACATAAATTTGATATTACTTTGGATTCAGATCCAATTAGTTTTAACTAAGCTGCCAATGATCCCAATTCATCGATGTGGATGGTTGCCATGCAAGATGAATTGAATTCTATGTCTGTTAATGATGTTTGAGATTTGGTTGAATTACCAAAAGGATGAAGACCGATTGGCTGTAAATGGATTTTCAAGACCAAATGGAACTCTAAAGGTGAAATTGAGCGTTACAAGGCTAGACTTGTAGCAAAAGGATTCAGCCAGAGAGAAGGGCATAGATTACAAGAAAACATTCTCACAAGTCTCAACAAAAGATTCTTTCAGAATCATCATGGCTTTAGTAGCACATTTTAATTTGGAACTTCATCAGATGGATGTCAAAATAGCTTTCCTAAATGGAGATCTTGAGGAGGATGTTTACATGCAACAACCCCTTGGCTTCAGGCAAGCTGATATAGAGCACCTTGTGTGCAAACTCAAGATATCTATTTATGGTTTGAAACAGGCATCTAGACAATGGTATCTTAAGTTCGATGAAGTTGTCACTTCTTGTGGTCTCAAAGAAAATCTTGTGGACCAGTGCATTTATCTGAAGATCAGTGGGAGTGAGTTCATTTTTCTTATGCTTTATGTTGATGATATTCTTCTTGCCAGCAATAATGTTGATCTTTTGCATGAGACAAAACGATTATTGTCAAGTCACTTTGATATGAAGGATCTTGATGAGGCCTCTTATGTTTTGGGCATTGAGATTCATAGTGATAGGTCTTGTAGCGTTCTTAGTTTGTCTCAAAAAGGTTACATTGAGAGGGTATTAAAAAGGTTTAATATGTTAGCATGTTCCCCTAGTAAGGCTCCAGTTGTGAAAATGGACAAATTTGGCAAGTCTCAATATCCACAGACAGAATTGGAGCGCAATCAGATGAAGAACATACCTTATGCATCTGCTATTGGTAGTCTGATGTATGCTCAAGTTTGCACACGGCCTAACATTGCCTATGTTATTAGTGTACTTGAGAGATATTTGAGCAACCCTGGTGAAGCGCATTAGATAGCTGCTAAGAAAATCATGAGATATTTGCAGGGCACTAAGGATTTTATGCTTACTTATAGAAGAACTGATTTACTTGATGTAGTCGGTTACACTGACACAGATTTTGCTGGATGTCTAGATGACCTCAAGTCTACTTCTAGATATGTTTTTGTGATGGCAGGTGGGGCTATATCTTGGAAGAGTGTCAAGCTGACACTCACTACATCTTCTACTATGCAGGTAGAGTATGTGGCATGTTATGAAGCCACTGTTCAAGCTTTATGGTTAAGGAATTTTATCTCAGGGCTACAGATTGTTGACTCTATATCTAAACCATTGAGGATGTTCTGTGACAACTCCGTTACGATTCATTTCTCTCACAGTAAAAGTACTTCAGGCTCTAAACACATTGACATTAAGTATTTTTTTGGTCAGAGAGAAAGTTCAAAATTCACAGATTACAATGGAGCAGATTGCTACAGAAAACATGATTGCAGATCCTCTTACTAAGGGCTTGACTCCAAAAGTCTTTTAAGAGCATGTCACTAATATGGGACTTGTTAGTTCTTTTGATGTATTTTATTAGAGGGAGTTTTGCTCAATATGTTCGCATTTGACTTTCAGTTTTAGTTTATACATATGATGCATTATTATTGTTCTCAAGAATATATATGCATTTTTATTATGGCAATTTGTTTATGTGTATACACTTATTTATTTACCTCATACAGAAAATTGAGGTTATATGTGGTGTATTTACCTCATTCGGTGTCTGAGGTTCCAGTCAATACACACACATTCAGTCATTAGCAAAGCCTCGTTTGATTAAGGTCTAGTGTTAGTGTTGTGGGACATCCAGACCCAGTCCCAATGAGCTTCTTTGATTGAAGCTTGAGCATTTTGAAGACGCTTATAGTTAATGAGACCTTCAGTATCTATCTCATAGGGCTTATTTGGTTTTCGAGCCAGGACCAATTTGGAAATAGACATGATGATCACTATTGCATGTTATTTCCATACCACACTTTTATACTATTCAGCCCAAGTCGATGATGTTATGAGCACTTTGACGTGTTTGGTCTCATATCGCTTTAGATGTGATGATCAATACGGTTGGGTGTTTGTAATTCTCATTCGGATCAAGGCATTTGGTTTAAGGTGCACTCCATTCGACACTGTTTTGATTGTGGCCACATTCAGTTTATCTAAACCAGAGAGTCGTTTTAAATAAATTTTAAAATCTAAAACTTGTGACATATGCTGACCAAGTGGGAAATTGTAAGATTTCCAATTAGGTGGGCTACCATAGTCAAAGATTTGTTTCCAAAACCAGTTTAGTGGTGTTGACTAAAGATAGAGTAAGCAGAAAAAAATCCAATATTATTGGTGAGTGATCTCTATGGAGATATTGGATTCTATTAACACAGCTTAATGGTATGCAATATTTATTACTATGTGTGGACCTAAGGTATTGTTTCCTTAATGGGGAGGAAACCCTAATTTTATTGCAGGGTTGGTCCCTACCCTCACCCCTATATATAGTTATTACTGACCCATTAAGTGAGGCTAATGATCTAAAGTAAAAGGAAAAAAGGGTAGACCAGACCAACATTAATCGTGTTGTGCGAGGAGCATACGAGAAGACTTTGAGGAGTTATTATTCTTCAGTCATGTATTCAGGTATGCCTAAAACCTGATTATGTATTCGTTGTTGCATGCTTATCTGATCTCCATGTGGATATATTGCAAGTATATTTTCTATCATGGTATTCTGCCACAGTGCTAGTTTGGGTGAGCTTCACGAGTGCAGCCTGAGTGTCGTCAAACTCGAAACGTCCGAAATGAAGCTCTAATGCTCAGGTGAAGACTGCCCATGTTGAAAACTGAGATGCTCGGTGCATCCAATGGAACCATTGAAGGGCTGGTCCATCCAAATGGAAGGACGCAATGAGTAAACGTTGATCATCGATGTTCCCGTGATAGTCAAAGAATTGTTCAGCCTTAAAAACCCAGCTGCTTGGATTCACTCCGTAGAAGCATGGAAAGTCCAGCTGCACTGCACGGGCTTGGATTGGGTTTACCACTGCTGGTAATGATGACTAAGCTGAGATAGGTGTTGCCAGACCCTATGTCCGTCCTTCATGTTGTGAGGATGGCATGCGTAATGCTTGCTCAAGACGCCCATCTATGGCGGTCAAGCACAAAACGAGAAAACACATGTTGTTGGTCAGTGAGGGTTGCTTGGAAGGAATCCATACGTTCCTTATGAGCCGCCGTGACTTCATTGAAGTGTTTAACGGCGTCGTCCAGATGATGGAAATGGGTACCTTCAGCCATTAAGAGCGAAATGATAGTAGGGAATATATGTATGGATATATTCAACTCTCAATGAAAGCACCAATGATATGGGATATTCCTCTCTGTATAACTAAAAGGATGAACTCAAATGGCTATTTTGAGGATAGCCGCCTTCTAAAGAAGAAGAGATGAGAAGGGAGAAGATAATATTTTTAATTCAAAATCCCTTACACACTTTCACCCCACGCATATAGCCCATGGCTCCTTGCTGCCAAAGAAAAGAATATTATGCTAACAGTCTATGCAGAATTCCTGATTTTTGGTCCCCTACACAGAGTCATGCAGTACGTATGGACATATTTTCTGCCTCAGGGAGCATCATGGAAGAGCCGTTGCAGTAGTCCCAGCGTCCACGTCACCTGCTAATGTTTCCTGGGTCTCCTTATCACCCGGGATCATATCACTCTCTCTCCCTCTCTCTCTATCTGTGTTTATTTGTTTTTTGTGTTTCATCTCTCTTGTTCCTTCTAATTTCTATTGGGCAATGCTTGTAGGGAGCAATGACCAGTGGTGATTGTAGGTTAGGCAGTAGAAGGTGAGTGGATCTCTGGTTCAACAACTAGTGATGATTTTAGGTTTTCTTTCTTCGAAGACGGGAGAGAGAGAGAGATGGGTGGATCAGAGGTGAAGAGATGAAGGGGGAGGAGAAGGGAGAGGGAGGATGAGAGGGAAAGAAGTTTTAGCAGTGAGCGGGATAAAAAAAGGGGGTGAAGGGTAAATCTCTTCACCCATTTCTTCAAAAAAACCATTTTTCACATAAAGATATCAAACCTATTTCTCATACTATACTTTATTATATCTAGTAGTTACCAAATAATATTTAAATTTTAATCAAAAAATGGTTTTCATTAATGATTTTTGTTAAATAGAAAAAAATGATACCAAATAGAGAATTGACAGTGTAATAGTAGTGTCAAAACAAGAGACAAATACGAGGAACCTGATTTTATTCCATCCATGATGTGGAGTAAACGAATTCAATTAAATGAGCGACATATAAGAGAGCAATAAACAAATACTAAGGCATCGATAAAGCTTGTTATTCAAATATAATAAATGGTGTAGTAAAATTTTCATACATGAGAAGTATTGGAGACATCTCTCAAACAAATAACAATATCCTTTGAGTCAAGGACCTGCAGCTTGGAACCTAAATTTCTCGGCATTATTGCGATGTTATATTTTTGAGATCGATTCCACCTACTGGAGCCATATAATTACTCCTATTGAAAAAGGATAAATAAAAAAGAGATAATTAATGTTTGCACATTCGAATAGGGATACAAAGAAGAATTAACATAAGCCCAAAAAGAGGGCAAATAACTTCTTAGAAATAATTATGCAAAAAAAAAAAAAAATTCTTAGAAACATCTGAATCAGTAAATAATCCATTCAAAATGGCATTGATCATATCTTCAATCTTGTAAAATCAGAAACACAAAAAACCCTGGGCCATAGAGTCTCATTTGTATAATAAGAAAAGAAAAAATTGACGGAAACAACACAAAAATGTGTCTCTCTATCCATCATGTTACACCCTCAAATAGACAACAAAACAATCAAATTGAAACCTATAACAAAATCAAATCAAGCATAAGTCGTGAGCCAATACATAATTACATCATAACTGCCAAAAATTAAATCCATAAATTCACTCATATAATACAGAATATATGCTCCACAATCAAAACCATCATGGAGGGAAATGACAAAATCAAGCAATGCAACAACAGACTTGTCAGGTGGGGCTATCAATACTATAACAAAGAGAATTCAAATTAAGTTAAAGCAAAATAGAGAGAGAATAATGAAATGAAGAAGAGAAAAGAAACTGGACACAGAGAGAACCATGAAACAAAAAAGAGAAAAGAAACCACAAAGAGAGAGATAGATACTTATGGGAAAAAATCCTTCTTTTTGGTCTACCTTGGAGAAGTTGTTGTCGATCGCTGAGAGAATTCAGGTCGGATAAATACTAGGGTTTTGAGTATGGGAATGAGAGCGACTATCTTCTTCTAGTTCGCTCTTTGATCTTGTATCCAAAGTCTTCTTGTTCACTTAAGGGTGTGTGTGTGTGTGTGTGTGTGAGAGAGAGAGAGAGAGAGAGAGAGAGTAATTTCAAAGATATTATCACTTTCTTAAAGAAGGTCTAGAGGTCAATTTTTTTCTTTCTGAGCAAAAGACCCTGAAGGGGAAATATATTTATAAGCCTCGAAGAGAAGGGAAGGTAGTACAATCTCAGAAGATCCTCTGACACCCCGAGTATAGCTCCGCTCGTCCAAAGGTGATGTGTGTTAATAGACGTTTCTAGTTCAAATATCCTCATGATTGACCTGATATTGCATGTAACCAGGATTTACCATTGGGATTGAACCATAAAATTGGGTAGATTCAAGGAGTTCCACATTAGCCCAGAAAAAAAAAATCCTTTAGAGAGGTCTTCCAAGGCTCCACGTTGGGGAAACTCATTTCCCATTCAACAATAAAGTGAGAACGCACATTTGTAGATCTTTTCAGAAAATTAAAAGATCAAGAATGTTTTAATTTCACACATATAAGACAATAAAAGAAGAAGAGAAGGAGACATGGACAAGAGAACACAAACAATTAACGAGGTTCGTTCCAGTATGGAGCCTACATCCTCAGTGCTAACTCCCCCATTCAACTTGTTTTCTTTTGGGAGGATTCATTCTCTTTAAATAGAGTACAAAGAGATTTGTTACTAATGTTATTTTGGTAACTATAATCACTACACAATCTCACCCAATTCCCTAACAAATCAGGATTACAGTTGCCCTCAATAGTTATCTGTCCAACACTCCACCTCCAAGTAGGAGCAAAGACTTTGTCGAAGGTCAACTTGGACATCATATCTTGAAAAATATTCTTAGAAGAGCTCTGGTAAATACATCTGCAAGTTGCTCTTCACTTTGGATATAAGGTATCTCAATGGTCTTATCTTGGACTTTTTCACAAACGAAATGGCAATCAACTTCTATGTGCTTGGTTCGTTCGTGAAAAATAGGATTTGAAGTAATGTGAATCATTGCTTGATTATCACAGAACAATTTCATAGGACATTTGGAGTTATCAAATCCCAATTCTCGCAATAATAATTGCAGGCCAAACTAATTCACTTGTAGCTAACACCATTGCCCTGTACTCCGCTTCCGCACTGGATCTTGCCACCACACTTTGATTTTTTACTTTTCCAAGTAACTAAATTTCCTCCCATAAACATACAGAATCCAGAGGTTGATCTCCTATCAAGAGGACTTCCAGTCCAGTCTGCATCAGAGAATCCAACAATCTCTGTATGCCCATGTTTTTGCATTAAGATGCCTCTACCCAGATAAAACTTCAAATATCGAAGTATTCGATCCACAAGTGCCATATGTCCCTCAGTAGGAGCATGCATAAATTGACTCACATAGCTGACGGTGTAAGCAATATCAGGTCTCGTGGTGTTTAAGTAAATTAACCGCCCCACTAATCTCTAAAAACGGCCAATATTAGACAAAGGTGTAACATTATCACCAAATTTACTATTGTAATCCATTGGTGACTCACTAGGGGCAACTCCCAATCTTCCAATTTCTTTTAATAGATCTAGCACATATTTTCTTTGCGAGATAAACAACCATTTACTAGAGTGAGCAATCTCAAACCAAGAAAATATCACAGCTGACCTAGATCTTTAATATCGAATTTCTTCTTCAAGTGTTGCTTGAGGACATCTATTTCAGAAAAAATTGTCCCCTATAATAACTATATCATCAACATAGACAAGGAAAACCACAGTACCCTTGACATCTCATTTCACAAATAGTGAGTGATCAGAGTTTTCCTTCTTAAAGTCAAAACTCTCAAGAGCAGAACTCAACTTTCCATACTAGGCACGCAGTGACTGTTTAAGTCCATATATTGCCTTATTATGCTTACAGATAGTACCGCCCTAATGTTCAAGGGGATGACCACGAGGCACATCCATGTAGAGCTCTTCCTCAAGCTCTCCTTGTAAGAACACATTTTTAACATCCATCTAGAATAGGGGCCAATTGATAGCCATTGACATCAATACTCTAACCATATTCATTTTCGCTACTGGAGCAAACGTCTCCTTTTAATCTTCACCAAAGGTCTGAGTATACCCCTTAGCAACCAATCTAGCCTTGTGATGCTCAATGGGACCATCATCTTTATATTTAATCTTATACACCCATCGACATCCAACTGACCGCTTTCCCGTGGGTAAGGTGGTAATGTCCCAAGTGTGATTCTTATTGAGTGCTACTAATTCCTCATTCATGGCATTCTGCTAGACATGAGACTCCTTTGCCTCAAGAAAAGTTACAGGTTCCTTGTGTGTGTCAATAGAAGACAAGAAATCACAGAAGTTTGATGAGACCTTATCATAGCATATGTAGTCTTGTATAGGAAACTTAACAGACTGATATATCATAAAGTATTAAAGCCTAGTGGAAGGTTGTGTCGTTCTAGCCGAAAGACGCACAGGAGGCACAGGAGGAGCGGCAACAATGGGAGGAACCGCCAAAATAGGAGGAGCTACCACAATAGGTTCTGTAGTTTCCACAACTGGGAGTAACAACCCTTCTTCATTTTCGGCATCATGAACATTAGCCATATCATTAGTGGAGTACTTCATCTCAAGTGGCATAGGAACAAATTCACTATAGTCAAAGTCTTGGTTAAAAAGATTCTCCCCCTAAATTTGGTTCCTGTCAGGAAAGAACATATGAGTTTCATCAAAAATAACATCACAAGAGATATAAACCTTCCTGGAAGTAGGATCAAAACACTTATATCCCTTCTTAACAGAATAATAGCGAAGAAAGACACATTTGTGAGCATGAGGATCAAGTTTACCCTTAGATGAGTGGACATAGCACACATTACCAATCATTTGAAGGTGTGAAATATGAACAGGTTGTCCAAGAAGAACCTCCATTTGAGAAATATACTTTAAAACCTTGCTAGGAAGACGGTTTATCAAATAACAACTTGTGAGGACAGCATCAGACCAATAAGTTTTAGGCATGTTTCCCTGAAATAATAAGGCTCGAGTCACTTCCAAGAGGTGATGGTTTTTTTGTTCAGCCACTCCATTTTGCTGGTGAGTGCCAATACAGTAAGTTTGATGAACAATCCCAAGGCTCTTAAGAAACGATTCAAACTAATGATTTGTATACTCTGTTCCATTATCAGTCTGTAAGATTTTTATACAAGCATTGTATTGAGTAGAAATCATAGAACAGAATTCTTGAAACTTGTTAAGCACTTCACTTTTAGAGTTTAACAAATACAACCAAGTAGAACGAAACTTATCTTCAATAAAAGTCACAAAATATTTAAAACCATCACGAGAATCAATAGGAGCTTTACCCCAAACATCTGAATGTACTAGTTCAAACAACTCAGAAGACACACGAGAACTAGAAGTAAAAAGTAATCTATGGTGCTTAGAATAATGACATGTCTCATGAGAACTAGAGTCAAGGGAAAAATCTAAGTTCAAATGGTGCAACACATTATCTGAAGGGTGTCCCATACGCTAATGCCACAACTGAGTCTTAGCATCTTTATTTTTTCTCACAACCAATGCTTCATTTGGAACATCAAGGACATATAATCCTTGTTGTAGACATCCTTCATCAATCGTCCTCCCAGTTCATCTGTCCTAAAACACGACCTTTTCATGGGAAAAAACAACATTGCAGTCCAAGTCTTTAGTGAGTTTAGAAATGGACAACAAATTAGAGGACAAATCAGGCACAAATAGGTATATCACAAGGTGTGGAGAGTAAACTCATTTTGCCACACCCTCGAACAAGGACATGGGTTCCATTTGCCACAATAATAGGTGGGTGTGACCCACTAGAAATAGGGAAAAAATTAGATAGCCCATGGGAAAAATTATACATATGATCTGTGGCACCAGAGTCAATAATAAAATAATTTTGACTGGAAAAAGTAGTTAGGGCCAGGATTTTACCAGACTGAGCTAAATTCCCAAATTCAGAAGATGTCATCCCATTAGCCCATGTAACTTGAGGGGAAAAAAGAAGCGGAACTCTCTAGGTGCGAGCGGAGTTCTCTATGTGCTTTTGATTGTAGTCTAATTTGTCAGAACTTCTTGAACTCTGGTGGTTCCCCTCCCACTTTCTTCATCCAGATCCCTTTTACCCCTTGACATATTACTCCCTTATCTATCATTCCTTTGTTCCACCTTTCCCCCTTCCACTCATTCTCTTTCATCACAGTTTGGTTGGGCCGAGTTTTCTTCTGGCGTCCTCCGTGTTCTGGCTGAGTGACTAATTTTTCTAGATTTTTCTGTGTTTTCCATCCGATCTCCTGGAATCGTGCTTCTCCTCTCAATGGTCTCTATCTAATGATTTCCCTTTTGTTGCTCTCCTCTCAATGGCCACATCGCTTGGTCTTCTTTTACGCCTTTTTGAGTTCGGCTTGGTGCGATATTTGCTCATCCTCCCTCCCATTCTACTCGTGGTAAGGGTGTGTTAAGTTCATTATTCTCCAATGGATCCTTCCTTGAATTCCCCTCCCTCCTCCTTCATACATGCCTTCATCATGATACAGTTAGTATGGATTACATAATACCGGAGAGACCTTGGCCACAAAGTGTAATCCATCACCAAATATAGCCCTGGGTTACACGATATCAGTGAAACCCTAGCCACAAAGTGTAATCCACAACCGTTTACCTAATCTAGCATGCAAATAGCAGTTGAGTATGTACTACACAACACCGGTAAGACCTCAGCCATGAAGCGTATCTATTTCCAAATGTAGTCCCAGGGTACACGACACCAGTGAGACCTTGACCACAAAGTGTAACCTGCGACTACAACTAACTCTAATGCACATAATCAATGCATGAATGCAACATACATACGACAATCACTACACCGGTACCACTTCGACCATGCCAGATTCCATCTCACACACACAACCAAACACACGACGATCACGATATCGGTACCATCTCGGCCACACTGGATCCCATCATACATTTCCATACAATTCATATCAAAATCGTAAAATGACAATGTAGCATATCTTAATCGTATTTGAATAATTACTATTAAACATATAATTATAAACATGTGAGCAATTTAATGATAATAAGCATTTTAGAAATAAACACAATCCATTCCTCACCTATTTTACGATCGGGTGTGTTCGGGTCCAAGTACGACCACTAATCGATCAATTCAATTCTAGATATGGGGCATGTGCGTGTCGCTATCCTAGATACAAGGGAATAGTACATCAGTACGTGTCAAAAACATCAGAAGGGACCCACACAGGTCACCCTCAAAGGGTACAGACATTGTCTCCCAATGACAGTAATGTCACTAAAAACAACCACCAGAAACAGGGCATTTCCACTAGAAATATCAGACCTGCTTCCGGTGGAGGTGATAGAGAGCACATAAGGCTCCATGTCCATTAGAAATATGCCACCAGAAATAGACCCAGTGGATCCGATGGGCTGTTTTCGGTGGAGGTTCAGGGCAGTCCAACTATTTTGGGGTTTTTTGGCTCGGGCTCGATTGTCAGGATTTGTTCTGTGGAGTTTGGTAGATTGTTAGGATTTGTTCTTAGCATCATACTATGCCAAGAAAATTCCAATTCCACTAAGCCATTTGGTCTTTTGGCATTAAATGTTGCCAGAGGTCACCGGGCTTGGTTTGAGCTCAGTAACAACACCGGGAGGGTAGAACACTCATCCTAAAACCTTAACATGGTTTGTACACCAAGATTCCATCCATACCTAGCCCTACTTAGGTAGAAATAAAGAGAGAGATTGGTATGGGAGGTTGTACTTGCCTCCAACAGCGATTCCAGCGACAAGGCGACAGCCGACACCAAGGTAGGCCTCCAACCCCTTCTCCTCCCTCTTCTTCTTCTTTCCTCTCCTCTTTCTATCCTCTCCTACATTGGGCACAAGGAAAATGAGAAAATGAATCCTCATTTCCCAACTTATAACCTAAGTGGGCCTTAGGGTCTGTTTGGTTTGGACCTCTTTTGAATCAATCTGGTTAAAATGAATTTCGGGACATAAGGACCCACACATTTAGGTCCATAAAGTGCCCACATCATAAGGAAGGTGTGGAGGATGATTTGGGATCATCCAGAGTCATTTATGATGCGAAGAGTGGGAACCACAAGAATCAAAACCTCGACAGTAGCCTGTCAACCCACCGAAAATAGGCACCGGATCCAGGCCCAGGCTGCTTCTGGTGGCTTGTTTTCGGTGGTCAAGACAGCAAGCTGTCTTGACAACTTGCTATCCCAGGTTTGTTCTCGCACGGGTGGTTACCCTCATACATGCTCAAGGCTTTTCAGGATCGGAAGGTATGAATCCCCTCCCGTTAGATAGGCATGTGATGCACGAACATGAGGGGTCATCCCTACCCCTTCGACAATGCTCAGTCGTGAGCCAAAACCTGATCGTACTTTCAATTTTCATTCCGAGGCCTATCATAAAATTTTAAATTAGACCGGATTAGGGCACGGGTGTAACATCCCCCCCACCTTACAAGAATTTTGTCCTCAAAATTGAATATACCTGGAAAATCAAACAATCTAGGGTATTGCTTTATCATTTCATCTTCTCGCTCCCAGGATGCTTCCTGTTCGGGATGGTTCATCTATTTCAGTATGAGGAAGGAAATAGTGCGGTTGCAAAGAACATGGTCCTTCTGATCAATGATCTTCTTTGGATACTCCATATAGGCAAAATCCTCATCCAACTCATGGGGTGTGTAAGTCAAGATGTGAGTGGGGTCGAGAATGTACTTCCTCAACATAGAAACATGGAAGACATCATGTGTACCCTCCAACTCTAGCGGTAAAGCTATCTAGTAAGCTACCAGTCTGATCCTCTGTAATACATCATACAGTCCCATAAACCTTGGACTAAGCTTTCCCTTCTTGCCAAACCGCATCACCCCTTTAACTGAGGGAGATCCACAAGAACACCTTGTCTCTAACACCAAACTCCAGATGCTTCCTCCTAACATCTGCGTAGCTTTTCTGCTTGGACTGAGCCACCTTGATCCTTTCTCTGATCACATTCACCTTCTCACTAGTAGCTTGTATCAAGTCTGGACCCAAAATATGCCACTTACCAACCTCATCCCAATAGAGTGGAGTTCGGCACTTCCTACCATACTATGCCTCAAATGGGGACATTCTGATGGTGGCCTGATAACTGTTGTTGTAGGAGAACACAATAAAGAAAATGTGCTCTTCCCAACTGGCACATGCTCAGAGTAGGTCCTCTAATGTCTGAATAGTCCTCTCCGATTGACCATCAGTCTGAGGGTGAAAGGTAGTGCTGAAAGCCAACTGTGTGCTCATAACCTTCTGCACACATGTCCAAAACTTGGAAGTGAACTTGGGATCTCGATCAAAGATGATACTAACTGGTACACCATGCAACCTGATGATGTTATCGACATACAACTTGGCCAACTTATTCATAGAAGATGTGATCTTGATTGGGAGAAAGTGAGTTGCCTTAGTCAAGCGGTCCACAACTACCCAAATGGCATCCATACCCTACCGTGTATGGGGTAGGCTTGTGACAAATTCCATGGTAATATTCTCCCATTTCCACTTTTGAATAGGCAGGGACTGCAATAACCCATGAGGCCTCTGTCTCTCAGCCTTGACTTGCTAGCATGTGAGGCATCTGGACACATGCATGGCCACATCATTTTTCATTCCTTTCCACTAGTAAGAGCCTTTGGGGTCCTTGTATATTTTGGTGCTGCCGAGGTGAATGGAGTATGGAGAGCTATGCCTCTCTCAAAACTATCTCTCAAATCACCATCACTAGGCACACACAACCTCCCTTTGAACTTGAGAATTCTGCTTTCAGTTACGAAGAAATCCGGGTCCTTTTGGGTTTCTTCCTGAAATTCTGCTATTAGCTTCTATAACTCTGCATTAGTAACCTAAGCTGCAATGATCCTATCCACCAAACTAGGTAGCACCACCAATGCAGATAGTGACAAAGTGACACCCTCTACTAATAGCTCCAAGTCTAGTTTCCTGACCTCCTCTAGGAGATACTTATTGATGGTCAGTGATGCAAGAGTCAATGACTGGGATTTCTGACTAACTACATTGGCTACCACATTGGCTTTTCCTAGGTGATAGTAGATAATACAATCATAATCCTTCATTAGCTCTAACCAACACCTCTCTCTCATGTTGAGCTCTTTTTGGGTGAAGAACTTAAGACTCTTATGGTCACTGAAGATCTCACTCTTCTCACCATACAGATAGTGTCTCCAGATTTTCAATGCAAAAATCATGGCTGCCAACTCCAAATCATGGGTGGGGTAATTCTTCTTATAATCCTTCAACTGACGGGATGCATAAGCAATGACTTTCCCATACTACATCAATACATAATCCAATCCCAGCTTGAAGGCATCACTATAAACAACCATACCACCTGTACCAGTCAGAATAGTCAAAACTAGAGCTGATACCAACTTTTGCCTTAGCTCCTTGAAGCACTTCTCATAAGCATCAGACCACTCAAATTTTACACCCTTTCGTGTGAGTTGGGTCATCAGAGTGGCAATGCGAGAGAAGTTCTCGATAAACCTCCTATAGTATCCGAAAAATTCCAAAAAATTACGTATGTCTGCTACACTCTTGGGAGTCTCCCATTCTAGAACTGTCTTCACCTTGCCTGGGTCAACCTCTATGCTACGTATGTCTGCTACACTCTTGGGAGTCTCCCATTCTAGAACTGTCTTCACCTTGCCTGGGTCAACCTCTATACCCTTGTTTGAAATAATGTGGCCTAGGAATGCCACCTGTGACAACCAAAAATCGCACTTACTGAATTTGGCAAAGAGTTCTTCTCCCTCAGCCATTACAGTTCTAACCTCAAGTGAATAGCATATTCCTCTACACTCCTGGAGTAGACCAAAATGTCATCAATGAATACAATCACAAACTTATTTAAGACATATTGGAATACTCGGTTCATCAAATCCAAAAATGCATCCGGTGCATTAGTCAACCCAAATGACATTACCAAGAATTCATAATGTCCATACCTTGATCTAAAGGTTGTCTTACTAACATCACTATCCTTGATCATGAGTTGGTGGCAGCTTGATCTGAGGTCAATCTTGGAAAATACCTTCGCACCCTATAACTGATCGAATAAACCGTCTATCCTTGGCAAGGGATACCGATTTTTAATGGTTAGCTTATTAAGCTCTTGGGAATCAATGCATAAGCTCATACTTCCGTCTTTCTTCCTGACGAACAATACTGACGCTCCCTATGGGGATACACTAGGTCTAATGAATCCCTTCTTCAGAAGGTCTTGAAGTTGCACCTGTAATTCCTTCAATTCTGTGGGGGTCAAGGGTAAAGGGCTTTTGACACTGGTGCCTAGCCGGGGAGTAGGTCTATAGCAAACTCTATCTCTCGGTCTGGGGGTAAACCTGTCACGTCATTCGGGAATACATTAAGAAATTCCCTCACCACATCAAGCTCGATTAATGGCCTAATCTCTATCTCAGTATCCATCACAGATGCTAAGTAGCCTTAACATCCCTTATCCAGTAGCTTCTTCATCTGGAGCGCGGATATGATACTCTTCTTAGCTTTCTTGGGCTTATCCCTTGGAATACAAACTCATCATCATCGCAAGGTCTGAAAATGATAGTCTTTTCTACACATAGTACACTGGCTTTGTATGCGGACAACCAGTCCATTCCTAATATCACATCAAAGTCGGTCATATCCAACTTGATCAAGTGAGCATTCAACTCATGATCACCTATGGTCATTGGGCAAGGCTCATAAACATAGTTCAAACCCACTACACTTCATGTAGGGGTGCTCACAGCCAAACATTGAGTCAGTCCCTTGGGTGGAATGCTCATCTTCTTCACAAATGTCAATGACACGAACGAATGCGAGGCTCCTAAGTTAAATAACACATGTGCAGGCAATAATGATATCAATAATGTACCTGTTACTACACCGGGTGCAGCCCCAACATCTTCTGCAGTCATAGCAAATACTCTGCCCTGTGGTCTCTGACCCTGTGGGGGCTGTGCTGGCCTAGGGGCTGAATATGTCTGCTGGGGTCTAGGTGGCATAGTGTAGGGTGCATCACCTAGCCTTTGGTGGGGGCATGTCCTCGCCATATGGCTCAGCTGATCACAATGAAAGCATCTCGAGCTTGATCCCTTAGACTGAGACACAATACTAAATTGGGAGGACTGAGAATTCTAACTAGCTTCAGGCTTCCTGAACTGCACTAAAGTTGGGTTGCTATAGGGCACTTAGAAAGGTTTGCTACCTCCCCTAGAATTAGTAGATCCCATTGGCCTCTCTCCCATTCCTTGCTGAGCCATGGAGTTATCCCTACACTAGTCTTTAATAGACTTGGCCACTTGGACCACCTCAACATAGGTTTATAGTTTCAACCCCATAATGGTTGACCCAATACCTGGCCTAAACCCTTTCTCAAACTTCTTCACCTTAGCTCTATCACCTTTAAGATGCTCAGAAGCAAAATGGAATAGCTCCTCGAAACGTTGTTGATGCTCGAGCACAGACTAGGAACCTTGAACCAACTGAGAGAACTCACTCTCTCTCCCATCCCGGAAGCTTTCTAGAAAATAGTTCTCAAAGAAGGCCCCTTTAAAGTTTTCCCAAGTAGGGTTCGGGTTACTAGCCCTCAAAATAGGCTCGGTGGCACTCCACCAATCATCCGCTTCATTCTTAACTGATAGCCCGCACACAAAATTTTCATCAATGCAGCCCATCAACCTAAAAACCTTCTCCATTCCACCAATCCATCTTGATGGATACAACGGGTCTTGGCCCACCTTTGAGAAGCATGGGGGACTAAGCCATTAAAACTTCTCCATCATTTTTGTCAACTCTGTCCAGCCCTCTACATGGGCTTGAGCTTGTTCCAGCATCGGGTCTCGCACATGCCCATGGCCTTGTGTCCCACTAGATATTTGAAGGGTAGTCAATCCAGTGGGTATTGGAACGGGTGCCGGTGGAGAAGGAGGTGTGGGTGGTGTATTGTGGGCTTCCATTGCCACTTGGATTCTATTATCGATCCCAGCGGTTTTACCTTTCTTCCACTTTCCATATCATGTTATTCATGATGGATGCTACATCCTGGACTATAAGTACAGGCGGAGCCGGTGGCACATTACGGGGTCTACCCCGATTACATGTAGGGGAAGCGGGAGGCAATGGGCGTGATTGGGATCCGGATCAAGTGTTCTAACGTGACATGATTCCTGTGAAGGAATCCGATTAGTGCACATGCATAAACAAGGTTGCATGTAAGTAGAACACATGCATACATAGTGGGTCCCACACGTATACAATAGGCAAAATTAGGGTTAGGAAATGCATAAGTGGGGTCCACACGTATTAAGATCCGATCGCACACGTATCGTAAAGGGTTACCCCATTAAAGTAACCAAATAAAATCTTAGATTTTGAAAATAAAATGATTTATTTTCCAAAAAGTCCATTGGAAACAGGGGGTCATATCACCAGAAATATGGTTTGATTCACCGGAAATATCAGTGTTATTTCTGGTGAACTAAACAGAGAGCTCAATTGGACTTTTTATTTCACCAGAAATAGACACCGGATTCATGCCTAGTGTTTCTGGTGGGCTGTTTTCGATGGATTCAACACATTTATATATAGGCTCGGGTCTTGGTTCTTTTACACAAAACCCTATTTGCTCTTGTGGGAAAGGTATGGAAACGGCCAAGAAGTATTTCGCTACCCATTTCCTACCTTCCTCTCGCTATTTCATGATCGATCGGCGCCGCATTCACATCCAAGGTATGTTTCTGCTCTCTGTAACCTACTTTTGTGATTTTCTTCTCTGTGAGTTTTACATTCAGCCATTTAACTAGGTTTTCCATTCCAAATCCTTAGGAATCATCTTGCAATGATGTCTGGATGCCGTGTACATATCCGACGTGCTCTTATACAAGAGGAGCAAGACGTCACCGATCAATTCAGCCCAATCCTGTTCTGCTCTGTGGTTGAGCGAGACCGTCGGGAATCCTTTGAGCACCGTAGTGTAGACCTGGGAGTCTATGTGAGGACCAATGACTTCTATGCATTCCGTCTTCATCAAAGGTTTGAGGAGATCGGGTAGTACCGCATCCTGAAACCCAACAAATACTACTACCCCACATTGGTCAGTTAGGTTATTCTACTCCAACATGGAATGCGTGAACTGGGGTACTAAAGAGATGCGGATCACCTCCTATGTAAAGGGGGTGGAAATCTCCCTCGACATGGGGCAGCTGGCCAATATTTTGATGATCAGTGTTGCAGTTGATCTAGTGTACTGCCCACCTTGGACTCCAGCCTATAACCTCCAAAGTCTCGATACCCTTCAAGAGGTAGACAATATGTTGACTAAGGAGGTTAGTGGATGGGATCGCATAGTCAACTACTTTGCCACTCCGAAAGTTATCTGTCGGGCAGTCCAGCTGAACGTCCTCCCCACCTGTGGGCACTACGATGAGGTATCCGTATTGTATGCCTATGTGACTTACTGCGTATATATGGGGGTGCAGATACATCTTCCTTACCTCCTAATGTGGACCATGGTAATTCGGTCTGAAGGGTAGGATCACCGAGTTAGGAACCTATACTATGGGAGGATATTGACTGCCATCTTCCACAGCTTTCGAGTGGACTTAAAGGGTGAGGCACGCTTGGGTGAAGAGGTCACAGACTTCAATCAAGATTCTTTGAGGAAGATGACCATAGATCTATAGGAGGTGACTCCTATTCCCAGAGAGGGTTAGCAACTTATGGAGGTAGAGGGTGGCAGTGTCGGTGATGTTGGTGGAGGTGTGGGTGGTGCAGGAGGAGAAGCTGTTGGGGTTAGTGGGGCTCCACTACCTAATCCCCAGGCTATGGGTCTATGTCGGCTTCTACATCTCAGAGTACTAGGGGTACGAGGCCTTATAATCTCAATGATGTTATGGTCCATCTGGATACCACTACATCACTGATGAGGAGCATAGATGGTCGCCTCGAGAGCATAGACAGGACCTATTGTCTTATGAACAATAGAGTGGCCTCCCTAGAGGCACAGATGCAGGCAATGGTCTTCCATCTCGGTATTCCAGTGCCTCCTCCAGGAATGCATCGTCCAAACTAGGCTCAGGGCCAAGGACAGAACCAGCAGCAGCAACAAGAGTAGTGGCATGTTTGCCACTGTAGTTTTTTTAGGGTTTCCCTTTTTATGTTTATTTGA
Organism: Macadamia integrifolia; assembly: GCF_013358625.1. NCBI lineage: Eukaryota > Viridiplantae > Streptophyta > Magnoliopsida > Proteales > Proteaceae > Macadamia > Macadamia integrifolia. The sequence continues at coordinate 62,851 of NW_024868356.1, read as the reverse complement.
GTTTAAAATTTTTGGATTAGTTGAACTTTTACATTCTATCATTTGTTTCAGTTGTTTAATTTCTTAGACTTAGGCTAGTTAGGATTTCCTGCTTTCCGTAAAAAGTGTAAATTGTGTATTCAAGTTCTTTATTATAATAAACGCCTTTAACACCTATACTTGTCTCCTGATTGTGAAATTTTCTATTATTGTTGTCTTGAGATTTTTATTTAAATCCTAATTTCCCAAAGTCATGTTTTGGTCGAGATTATGTGTTAAGGCAGAGCTTCACGCTCTGATACCATAGCTGTCACACCCCATTCTTGGTAGACCCAACTTGCCATAGGAATACTGGCGATGTGAGTAAGACACATACCTGTCTTACAACCTACTAGGATCTCTGATAGCAGTACCTTAAAATTTTCACAGTCACACACCACGAACCAACATAAGCAGCAGAATAAGAGTATAGTAACAGAATTATAAATACGATGGGGAAACATCTAATGATAATATAATAGCAATAATCGAATTATTCTGTTACATTCATCCATGATATATAATATAATCTTAAAATAATATACAACCCATAGTTATACCCAAAAATATCACAGTATGATGTACAATCTCATGGGGTGATGTAAGCACAGTCCTGATCGTGCTCTCCGGCTTCGGGCATCCACTAGTCACTCACACCATACTCTAACCTAGAAGATACTAGATCACCAGCCATTGGTACCATGGTACCTACATCATCATCTAAAAAGGGGTGTATGCGTGAAGTGAGCTTTCCAACTCGCTCAGTGAGGGGTGGGGTCAAGCACATCCAAGCAAGACAATAGTAGTAATAATTTATGATACATGATTATGGAAATTAAACACATAGTCCATGATGCTCATGATGCAATTCATTTATTTATTATCCACCTAACAATACAAACTAAGTCTGGTAAATGCTACTATGGTGCATTAGGCTATATTTTTCATCTCAAAAATGATATCGACTACGCAACGATACAAATCCTAGCCGTGACGGCGCTAGTAACACATCGGCCACATAGGATAAGTTCCCGCTTCTGACAATAATCACATCGTACCGTGGGAGTGGCACTTTAAAAAGGCACATCAAACATACCACAATGGGTTATCCAACACCTCAACCCCTGTTGGCAAGGGTGCATAGCATAGGGAGTGATACTTAACCATATATATACTACATGCCTTCATAATAATACAGTTAGTATGGATTACACAATACCGGAGAGACCTCAGCCACAAAGTGTAATCCATCTCCAAATATAGTCCCGGGGTACACAATACCAGCGATACCTTGGCCACAAAGTGTAACCCACTACTGTTTACCTAATCTAGCATGCAAATAGCAATTGATTATGGACTATACAACACCGGCAAGACTTCGGCTACTAAGCGTATCCATTTCAAAATGCAGTCTTGGGGTACACAATACCAGCGAGACCTTGGCCACAAAGTATAACCCGCGATTACAACTAACTCTAATGCACATAATCAATGCATGAATGCTATATATAAGGAAATCATGGCACCGGTACCACCTCGGCCACACTAGATTTTGTCTCACACACACAACCAAACACACGGTGATCATGGTACCGGTACCACCTCGGCCACACTGGATCCCGTCATACATTTTCATACAATTCATATCAAAATCATAAAATGATAATGTATCAAATCGTAATCGTATTTTAATAATTACAATTAAACATATAATTCTAAACATGTGAGCAATTTAATGATAATAAAAATTTTAGAAATAAATATAGTCCATCCCTCACCTGTTTTACGAGCGGGTGTGTTCGGGTCCAAGTACAACCATTGATCGATCAATTTAATTCTAGATTCGGGGCACATGCATGTCACTGTCCTAGACACAAGGGAATTGTGCATCAGTACTGTAGAAAACATCGAGAGGGACCCACACAGGTCACCCCCAAAGGGTACAGACACTGTCTCCCAATTATAGTAATATCACCGAAAACAACCACCAGAAATAAGGCACTACCACCAAAAATATCAAATCTACTTCCGCTGGAGGTGACAGAGAGCACATAAGGCTCCATGTCCACTAGAAATATGCCACCAAAAACAAACCCAGTGGATCCAGTGGGCTATTTCCGGTGGAGGTTCAGGGCAGTCCAACTATTTTGGGGTTTTTTGGCTCAGGCCCGATTGTTGGGATTTGTTCCATGAAGTTTGTAGGGGATGTTCCTAGCATCATACTAAGCTAAGAAAATTTCAATTCCATCGGGCCGTTTGGGAGATACATTGATCGAAGGATCGAAATCCTAGCCTACTTAGGTCAAAATGAAGAGAGAGAGTGGTATGGGAGGTTGTACTTACCTCTGGCAACGATTCCGACAACAAGGCAGCAGCCGGCACCAAGGTAGGCCTCTAACACCTTCTCCTTCCTCTTCTTCTTCTTTCCTCTCCTCTTTCTCTCCTCTCCTACATTGGGCACAAGGGAAATGAGAAAATGAATCCTCATTTCCCAACTTATAACTTAAGTGGCCCTTAGGGTCTGTTTGGTTTGGATCTCTTTTGAATCAATCGAGTTAAAATGAATTTTGGGGCACGAGGACCCACACATTTAGGTTCATAAAGTGCCCACATCACGAGGATGGTATGGGAGGCTGTATTTACCTCTGGCAGCGATTCCGACAATAAGGCAACAGCAGGCACCAAGGTAGGCCTCTAACCCCTTCTCCTTCCTCTTTTTCTTCTTTCCTCTCCGCTTTCTCTCCTCTCCTATATTGGGCATAAGGGAAATGAGAAAATGATTCCTCATTTCCCAACTTATAACTTAAGTGGGTCTTAGGGTCTATTTGGTTTGGACATCTTTTGAATAAATTGAGTTAAAATGAATTTCGGGGCACGAGGACCCACACATTTAGGTCCATAAAGTGGCCACATCACGAGGACGGTGTGGAGGATGATTTGGGATCATCTGGAGTCATTTACAATGTGAGTGGTAGGAACCACGGGCATCAAAACATCGATAGCAGCTTGTCAACCCATCGAAAACAGGCACCGAATCTAGGCCCAGGCTGCTTCTGGTGGCTTGTTTCTGGTGGTCAAGATAGCTTGCTATCCTGACAACTTGTTTTCCCAAGGTTGGTCTTGCACGGGGTGTTGCCCCCGAACATACTCAAGGCTTTTTGGCAATTTTGATGGGTGTCGAAAATCAAATGTGAGGAGTCGGGTCACTTACTGTGGATCGGAAGGTATGAATCCCCTCCAGTTAGATAGGCATGTGATGCATGAACATGTGGGGTCATCCCTACCCCTTCAGAAATGTGCAGCAGAGAGCCAAAATCCGGTCGTACTTCTGATCTCTGATCCGGGGCCTATCACAAAATTTCAAATCAGACTGGATTAGGGCACGGGTGTAACATCGTCCCACTGGTAGGCTCAGGCATTCCAACAATCATTAATTGAGGGGTGTAGATCATTACCAGAAACTCCACAAGTGCAAAGCTTCCACGTGATCTTAGCCCTTTCACAGTGAGTCCTTCCCGCACGTACAGCTTTGCGTTCCCTTTGAGTCTAAGATCCTCCTCAATCGTCAGGGTTTTCACAAAACCCTAATAACCACTCAATTACTAGTGTAGAGATTAAGCGTATGAGAGAGAGAGAGAGAGGAGCACAACTATATAAAGAGGAGAGATTTAGAATCCTATCTTACTTTGGTTTTTTGAGTCCTTGTATATCTCCAACCAAAATCCCTATTAGTTAGAGTTGTAGATAAACCCAACTTTGGCATAGAGATTTCCTACTTTGAGTCAAACACTCACAAAAATCAATCTTATCAGTATTGATAAGATATTAAATAATAAGCAATATTAATTCCTTTTTCCTAACAATCTCCTCCATCTTACTATAAGATCATATCTCATTAGAGGATCCAAAATCTAAGATCACGAAAAAGAATTCATGATCATCTAATGTTGTACATATGGGTTGCACTTATAGGAAAAGGGTAGGATCCCATTGGGATTCCACCTAGCATACTATGTATTTTAATAGCATTGTATTCATAATACAGGGTTAACCAATACATAAGCTACTAAGTAGATGTAACAATCATTACCCAAAATAAGTAGTTATTTATACACCCATCCCCCACTGAGCAATATCACATAGTTCATTATAAGGCTTGCGTTAAATACTATCAAGTCCCTAATGAACCGAAAAACCATTTCAGAGATTCTGTAAACTTGATTAGACCAGGAAAACATTTTCAAAATGTTTTTGAACATAAATAATAATTTATATTAATTTTTCAAACCTTAAAAATATTTTATTGAAATATCCCCGGATCCGGATTTTATCCAATCAAATACAGACATCAACCGTTGGCACACCAAAATGTGCAATGCGTGCCTGCATCGATAAGGACCCCTCAGGTCAAAGGATTGATCATAAACTACTCAAAATAATTTTATTTTCTTATAAAGCGACAGTATATCACATGTGAAAATCTCAAGTGATCCAGTTTATTATGCACACACTAAGTACACTCACATTTGTGCCCTGAAATCAACATCTCTAGGTACACACAATGTGACCACCATGAAGACAAGGTGTCCAATCTCGCCCCTAGTGGTGAACAATTTTAGGTTAACAAACGTATGGACAAATTGAGCTCAATAAATAATCATGCCAATTAAAACTTGATTCAATAGTTTAATTTAAATAAACAAGTTTGTACATCAAAACCAATTTCCCATAAACCTCATGCCCATGTTCTCAAATGTTTCTCAAATACACTAGGCGACAAACCCTTAATCATGGGATTAGACAGATTCTGAGCAAAGTCAACCTTAGATATAGCTATATCACCATGTTGTATAATCTCACGAATTAAGTGATATTTTCGTTCCACTTGATTGTTCTTCTTATGAGCTCTTGGTTCCTTTGCTTGTGCTATAGCTTCCCAGTTGTCACAATACAACATGATGGGATGCTTGACGAGCTCAGGACCACCCCTAGTTGGTCAAGAATTTCTTGTGCCCAACCCCTTCCTTAGCTGCTTCACTAGTTGTCACGTATTCATCCTTGGTAGTGGAGTCAACCATTGACTTCTGTCTAACACTCTTCCAAATTATAGCACCATCTCCTATAACAAAAACCATTCTTTATATAGACTTTCTTCATCTTGTTAATTTGAAAATCTGAGTCTGTATAACCAACAACTAACAACTGTTCAATACCATAGACTAAGAAATAATCCTTGGCCCTCCTCAAATTCTTGAGGATGCTTTTGACAGTAGTCCAATGCTCAAGTCCTAGATTAGATTGATAATGGCCCAAAATCCCTACCGTATGACAAATGTCTAGTCTAGTACATAACATAGCATACATGAGACTCCCTGCAGTTGAAGCATAAGAGATTCTATTCATTGCCTCAATGTTCTCAACAGTTTGAGGACATTGTGATTTAAACAGAGTGATTCTATGCTTGAAGGGAACACTTCCTTTCTTGGAATCCTAAATATTAAATTTGTCCAGTATTTTGTCAATATAAGTAGATTGTGACAAGCCTAACATCCTATTCTTGTGATCTCTCATAAGCTTTATTCCTAGGATATAACTGGCTTCACCAAGGTCCTTCATTGAGAATGTCTTGGATAGCCACACCTTTGCAGATGAAAGCACCCACATCATTCCCAATGAGCAAGATATCATCCATATAGAGGCTAAGAAAACAAAAACTATTCCCACTAGACTTCTTGTAAACGCATGGCTCATCAATGTTTTGTTCAAACCCAAACTTTTTGATGGTTTGATCAAAATGTATGTTCCAGCTTCTGGAAGCTTGTTTAAGACCATAGATAGATCTCAAAAGTCTACATACTTTATTTTCTTCCCCTGGGGAACCAAACCCTTCTAGCTGATGCATGTATATGACCTCATCTAAATGTCCATTAAGGAAAGCGGTATGTACATCCATCTGTCATATCTCATAGTCATAGTGTGCAGCAATCGATAATAAAATCCCAATGGATTTAATCATCGCTACTAGTGAAAAAGTTTCATCATAATCCACCCCTTCTTTTTTGGTGTAATCTTTTGCCATCAGTCTTGCTTTGAAACTCTTCATATTCCCATCTACACCTCTCTTCTTCTTCAAGATCAATTTACATCCTATAGGCTTAACACCTTGAAGTAGATCCTCTAGAGTCCAGACATGGTTGGAATACATGGAGTCAATCTCAGAGCGCATGGCTTCCTTCTATTGAACAGAATCAATATCCTTCAAAGCCTCTTTGTACAAAAATGGGTATGACTCTGAAGTGTCAGAAACCATGTGGAACTCTTCCACCTTTTGATCATCTTCATTGAGAAATGTCAAATGAGTTGGAGGCCTAATGGACTCCGTTGAGGCTCTTGGGGCCGATTCACTTCAATGAGCATGTCAGTGGGTATGTAAATAGGAGGTACAATAGGTGTAGAAGGTTCCTGGTCATTAGATATTTCTTTTATGACCACTGGATTAGATCCTCTTCAAGGAATGTCGCATGTTTACTACCTAAAACTTTTTTTATCCACAGGGTCATAGAAGTAATGGCCAATATTGTTTTTAGGGTATCCTAGGAAATAGCATCTATTTGTTTGGGATTCCAACTTATTTGTTTGTTGCTTCCTTACATGTGCAATGCAACCCCAAACCCTAATATGTTGTAGGCTAGGCTTTCAACCATACCACAACTCAAAGGGTGTTTTAGGGATAGATTTTATTGTAACCCTATTCAAAATATAGATGGCGGTCTCCAAGGTAAAACCCCAAAATGACGTAGGTAATTCTGAATAACTAAGTATAGATCGAACCAAATCTAATAGGGTACGGTTTCGTCTCTCTTCTACAGCGTTCTGTCGAGGTGTCCCTGGGGCTGCCAACTGAGAAAGAATACTTACTTTAAATAGTCTTTGAACTCATCCGATAAATACCCCTCTCATTGATCTGATCGAAGGGTCTTGATGCACTTACCAAATGGCTTTTCTACCGCATCTCGGAACTCCTTGAACTTTTTAAAGGTTTTCGATTTTCAGTGCATTAGGTAAATGTATCCATATCGAGAGTAGTCATCAGTGAAGGTTACAAAATATTCATAACCATATCTCGCTTGAACATTTATAGGACCACATACATCAGAGTGTATTAATTCCAATAAGTCTTCAGCCTTCTTACCCTTAGAGGTAAAGGGTTTCTTAGTCATTTTTCCTTATAGACAGGATTCACAAGTTCAGTAAGGTTCTACCTATAGAATTTTCAAAGGGCCATCCTTGACTAGCCTATAAATTCTATCTACTCCAATATGACCTAACCTAAGGTGCTAAAGATAAGTGGAATTATTTGGAGCTAATTTCCTTTTTAAAGTTACATTTGAAAATTCATTTGCATTTAAAACAGGTTTCAAGAAATACAAACCATTTAGTAAACAACCAGTTGTAATAAATAAATCATTCAAACGAATAGATAGTTTAAATCCAAATTGAAATGAATATCCATCAATGACTAGTTTAGAAACATAAACAATATTCCTTCTAAAGGAAGGAACATAAAAATAATCTTTTAAAATTAAAATTGTTTTTTTAAATAAAAACTAAATTCTCCTACGGCCTCTGTTATGGCCTCAGCACCAGTTCCCATCTTGAGACAGACCTCATCCTTATTGAGTTTTCTTATCATCCTGAACCACTACAACATATTGCAAATATGGGTGGTTAAGCCAAAGTCAACCAACCACGTGTTAGATGGTTCTTCCGACCAATTAGACTCATAAAGGACATAAGTTTCAAATATACCTTCATCTGACTTTTTCTTCAGAGTCGCCAGATATCCACGATAATTTCTTTTCCAATATCCATCATTTTTATAACAAAAACATGGTCCCTTCTCAGGTTTCTTGCCCTTCTCCACTCCCTTACTAGCTACCTTAAAGGTCTTACTCTTATTGGTTTTTTTCTTCTTCTTCTTACCTTTCAGTTTAAAGGAAGAAGGCTTCTGTTCAGTAGACAAGACCTCAAGCTTTTGCAACTTATGTGCCACCTCTACTTCTTACAAAATATTTCCTAGCTCTAGAAGCTCTACAAAAATTTTATTTAAATTAGGGTAATTTACAGCGCCACCCCCTGAAGAATGCCAATATTAGAAGGACACCCCCTCTCTTTCACCAAATTGGACTCGGACCCCTTATCGTCAGTCACTGTTAAGTGTCGACTTAAAATGACCATTATACCCTTGCTATTGAAAAACTCATATTTTTACATTACAGTGAAGCTTTCAAATACAGAGAACCACAAATCTCAGCCATAATTTGCCGGATTTCCAACCAAGACCACCACAGACTGCAGATTCCGAACAGATTGAAGGAAAAAAAGGAGAAAAAAAGCAACCTTCGATTATCTTCTCCGTCGGATCTCCATCGCCGGTATTTGGATCGATGAGGCCGGATCTGTCGGTGGCGGATATGGAGCAAAGGCGGCGGCAGGACTCCTCTCTTCCCTACCCTATTGTGATTCTTCTGAAGCCTCGGGCTCCAAAATCTTCAAGCTTCCTAAAAAAAGAACACGGCTCACAGCTGCTACCGTCCTGCTGACCTGAAGAAGAAGAAGAGCTAGAGAAGAAGAAGAGAGGATTTAAAAAACAAAAAATAAAACCTTATTGCCGGACCTGAACCGCTGTAAGCTCTGCGATTCACGTCAATGTCTGAAATCCTACATCTTCAGAACAATCCCCAAGTCCAAGCTCTAAGCTTTCTACTGTAATTCTGGTGATAAAATTGAAGAAATACGCTCGATCGAATCCCCCTCAAAACCCAATAAGGAAATATCGAAAAAAGAAAGGAAAATAAAAGGTTAATGGAATGGTTTAAGAGTATAAACTATCCCCAACGAATCCCCAAGGGTAGAGGATGATTCCTAGAGAAACCAGGAATTCTGAAATTCCTGAAATCAGAAGTTCTTTTTCTTCTCTTGGCACTGCTTCTTGTGCCCAAATACTGCATCACAAGGTCCAGGGAAGAAAACTACGTTTTTAACAAGGTTTAGGTAGTGTGAGAGCCAGTTGCATAAAAAAACATAAAAAACAGAGCATGTTATATAAACAGTGTATAAACTGATGAAGAAAATAAAAAGGACAGAAACTCAGAGAGAGTGATGCCAACAGTATGAATACCAAGTTTCAGACCTAAACAGTGAAACAGAAAAGATATGAAGCAAAACAGCAATCTGATATTAGTCCAGAATACCACTGGACTAGAAAGAAGAAGAAACAATGGGAAGTAAAGAGCAAGAACAGTAGGAAATAGAAGAGGTACGAAAGGAAGGATCACACCTGAGAATGGGAAGAGATTTGGCAAAGAACGATAGACAAAAAAGTAGCATTCGATCCAACCACCAGCTCTTCACAGCAATGTTCTTTCAATTCCAATCTATCTAATCCCATTGTGGGTTACAACCAAATATATAACGAGAAAATTTCCTAAAAAAACTCTCTAAAACTGAAAATAACATCTTCGTCCCTCGAAGTCGAACTCCACCCCCATTCGCTCAAATTGGTTTACTGAATTCTTGGAAGAAAACTTTGAGATCCGAAGGTTATTCAGATCTAGAAACCTAACGATATCCTTTCAGTTCAGTCATGGCGATCGCAGTCGGAGATACAGAGAAAGAAAACGGTGGGGAGTTTAGGAATCTGGTATCAACCTGGATTTCGCTCCGCTAACAACAGCTAATCAATCGTCTCTTTCTGTATCAAAAATTAAAAATCACTAGACTTTGGCTGTATTTATTCAGATTATCAGATCGACTTCCTTTCGTACCCTTTCCTTCTCCGTCTCTGCTTCTAATTTCTCACCAAAACGAAAATAGAAAGCTTCTAAATTCTAAATTCCGGTGGCGGAAGGGATCTTCAATCGATTTTGAGAATACAACCATGAAGGGCAATTTTGGTATTTCTCTATTTTAAGGGCAAAATGGTATTTAAGAAAATTTTGAATTGCTGATGTCAGCATTTTTTATATATTTTGTAACGATGACTGACGGCAAGGGGTCCGAGTCTAATTTGGTGAAAGAGAGGGGGTGTCCCTCTAATATTGGCATTCTTCAGGGGGTGGCGCTGTAAATTACCCTTAAATAATTGAAAACAAAACTTAAATATATGTTCTTCTCAAATTATAATCCATAGTTTTACCAACAAATTCCATATATATATATATATATATATTTTTTTAAATACCTTGAATATCCAAAACATCACTCAAGTTGTTGCATGCCCTCACATACAGCCAGCTGGTTAGCAATACATTTTCTCAAATCATACATTTCCCTCACATTTTCATGAGGGTTACTGGATTCTGCAACAAATCCATGGGCTGCCTCAGTTGCAATCGAATCTGCCTCTTGTTATTCATCATGTGTGTCATAAGTGCCTACATGAGCAAACTCGGCGTCTTTCTTTTGCTCATATTTAATATAATTATGAATAGCACAACATGCAATCATTATCACGCTCTGGATCTTGACGGGGTAAGGAGGCAAATATCTTAAAATACCAAAGTGAGCTTTTAAAACTCCAAAAGCCCGTTCAATCACATTTCTTAGGGAAAAATGTCTATGATTAAACAACTCTTTTGGGGTTCTAGCATGTCGTCCCCCTCCCCTGTAATCTCGCAAATGATATCTCTCTCCCTTAAAAGGTGTAAAATAACCTCGTAGAGTAGGGTATCCACTGTCAACAACGTAATACTTTTCTACAATATATGAAGTGAAAAGAATATTAATTAGTAAAACATAGAGAATATCTAATAACATTCAATTGCTAAATTGATATACCTGGAGGGGGATGAGAAAATTGCAAAGAAGGTTTACGAAGTGCTTCGGCAAATACTCTACAGTCATTAGCACTTCCTTCCCAACTCGCATACACAAATGTGAGCTTTGTATCAAATCTACATGTGCACATCACATTTTGTGTGGTTATGCCCTTCCTACCTCTATAAGGGATTTGTTTTCCCTTAGGTACCATGGTAATAATATGGGTGCCATCAATGGCACCAATGCAATCCTTCAAATATTGACAAAAGTTAATAAATTAACGAAGTCATATAAAAACATTAAAAAAAAAAAAAATACATGAAAGGGATGATAGAAAACTGGAGACTTTACCTTAAAGTACGGATAGTGTTTGGGGTTGCTTCTTATCTCAATTGGAATTCTGTTGAAAGAAGGTGGATTGATATTTTCCTTTCCAAGCTTCAAAATTGCTTGCAAAACTTTCCTAAAAATGCGACTCATTGTTTCACCGGAACGTTAAAACCTTTCAGATTGTTTTCTTTGTCCACCTTTAGCTTGGATTATTTGGAGGAAGATGTCTAGATGTTCATCCAATCTGATATATAGACTGTCTTTCAACCACTTATGGCTCTTCATTAAGTTACATAAATTAATAAAGACATGTCTTTACATTCTAAACTCATCATGGCATCAATCTGAATGTCCACTCATAATCTCAGCCACCCATTCAGCACTTGTAAATCTACTATCCCTACATGGCTCTCGATAGTAGATAGTTTCTTCAAAGTATTGTACAATTATCATTTGCATCAAACACCAATGATCATCCTCCTCCTCACTAGATGAGTTACACTCATCAGGATTAAAATGTTCATTTGACATCATTGCTGCATATCCAATAAAATTAAATTTCCAAACCACCTTCATTTTTTCTCATGTTGAATACATATATTGAATCAAGAGTTAAAAAAAAATCCATCATTCCTTAAATTAAAAAATGAAAAATAATATAACCATCCATAATATCAAAATGAATATCTAGCAGAGTAATCCACCATTTCACAAATTGAAAGA
>NW_024868356.1:30155-49434 GCF_013358625.1 Macadamia integrifolia | reverse complement strand
TTTTTTTTTTTTTTATTTCTCAGATCTACTCAAATATATTGGTCCACACTTTGTTGATTTTATATGTTTTTTAAAAACATTTAATTTACAACTTCTATAAAAAAAATTTAATTTTTCTACAATGAATGGGAGACCCACTACCATAAATATTTCGACTGGGGTAAATATTGTGCCTGTATTCAACAAGTGCAGAATATCATCGTAGTTGCTCCTATTGAAGAAGAAGGTCCTAGCCAAGGATTTGAACCACCACGACACTCTTCACGGCACTCATCACAATGGCTATGGTAATGAGGAAAGAAAAAACTATAAGAAACTCAAACCTCATCATTTTGAACATTTTCAACTCAATATATTTGTCTATCAATACAATATCCTCTACTTAAGTATTTATGCATTCTACATGTTATATATAGCTTTTTTCAACTATTTTTTTATGCAAAAGTATATAAAAATGTGTTCCCTATCCATTTATGTGCGTATCTTTAGTGTATCTTAGCGTATCTCCGATACGATACAATATCCTTCGATACGATATGATACCTTCCGATACGTATCTTAATTTTGACCGACCGATACGACAATCGATATCGATACTTTAATCCTTGCTTGTGGTGGTGACTCAGGAGAAATTTGAGATAAGAGAAAGGTCTTACTTGTGGAGTTATTGTCATGAATGGATCTATATTGGATAAAAAGCAGGTTATTGGTACTGTTAGTAGAGAGTTGGGGGCAGAGGAGCATTTGGAACAAGAGCAGGGACAGCAACAGCCCAAGGATCAAGCTAGTGCTCCAGATCAGCAGGGACAGCAAGGCAGGGTGAGGAGTAACCGAAATAGGAAGAAGCCAAGTTGGACCAGGGATGGATTACAAGATGATATAATTCTCAGATGATGCTGTCCATTAGCAAGTTGTTAGCTAACGTGTTAAGTGGTTAGAACTGATTAGTAGTTTGTTAGTAGTTAGTTAATGTGATAAATAGAAATCCTGAACAGAGAGGAGAGTATGGAATTTTAATAAACACTTTCTTTTTCTCAGTCTTTCTTCTTCCTTTCGTTCTCTTTTTCCCTCCCTCTTCTTTTTGAAGTTTTGTCTGGTCATAACAATTGGTGCTTTCATTGCTCCTCCCATGGCAGATGGTACTCGTGCATGTGCTAAGGTTGTTGAGCAGCTCAAGAACCTACAGGTAAACCATAATCAGTACAAGAAAGAGAACGATGCTAAGCTTGACGAGATTACTCAGTCATTGAAAGGGTTGCAGACCTTGGTCCTGGACGCTGTCGCTTACATGAATGCAGCATCTGTGAGGGGTATGAACCAACCACGCACGGAGCCCACAGGAGCCATGATTTCAGCTAACGCCCAAGGAAATTCAAGATTTATGCGATTGGAAGTTCCCCGATTCGATGGCTCTGATGTTTCAGGTTGGATTTTCAAGATTCAAAAATTCTTTGATTTTCATGGCACCCTTGAAGATACTCGACTGTCAATTGCTTCTTTTCATCTTGATGACGTTGCTCTCAATTGGTTCCAATGGATGAAGTCCAGTGGTCTGATTCAAGGTTGAAATGGGTTTCTTCAAGCTGTATCTACTCGATTTGGCCCTTCCTTGTTTGAAGATCATAGAGGCGCGTCGGTGTGATTGCAGCAAACTTCTACAATGGTTCATTACCAGGATCAATTTGAGACCCAATCTACCAAAGTTACTGGATTATCTAAAGCATTCTTGATCAGTATATTTGTTTCGGGATTGAAGCCCAAATTTCAGAGAGAGCTTTTGGTTGCTCAACCTGTTTCACTGCTACACGCTATGAGCCTAGCAAAACTTCGTGAGCAGAAATATTTGGATATTCGCCATTCTTGGAAACCTTTTGTGACGAGACCAGCCATGCCCACTTCAGGGATTTTAGGACCTCCACCAGCAACACCTTCCTCTTCATCAGCCCCTCTTAATGCTGTGACGACTAAACAGGTACCTATTCGACGAATTTCCTCTGAAGAACTTAACGCTATAAGGGAAAGAGGTCCGTGTTATAATTGTGATGAAAAGTTTGTTAGAGGACACAAATGTAAGCACAGATTTTTGTTATTAGTGGGGGACTCTATAGATGAGGAAGAAGATACACTATGTACTACTGTTGTAGATGAGGGAACAGAGGATATTACTCTACATGAAATTAGCATGCATGCCTTTGCTGGGAAACTTAATCCACGAACAATTAGACTAGCAGGAAAAATTGCAGAACACCATCTTCAAATTCTGATTGATAGTGGTAGTACACACTATTTTCTTAAGGAGAGTGTAGCTCAACGATTGGGGTTAACAATCAGCCCCTGTAAACAATTTAAAGTTTACATGGGGAATGGGGAATTTTTGGTATGCAAGCAACAATGCAAGGCTGTCACACTCTATTTTCAAGGCCATGATTTCACTTTTGATTTGTTTCTATTACCAATCGAGGGGGCCGAGGTGGTGTTGGGAATTCAGTGGATGGAGTTGTTAGGCCCAGTAGTGATTGATTATAGATTGCTTACAATGGATTTTTTATCGAATGGTGAGGAGATTCATTTTGTTGGCAACCCACTAATTTCTGATGAACCTCTACACCTGAAGAATTTGAAGAAGTTGGCCTCATTAGAAGGCATTGCGTCAATATTTCATCTCCAAGTAGTTGAAGAGAGGGATTTGGTGCCTACAACAATCCACCCTGCTGTTCAGCCACTGTTGTAGGAATTCCATCATGTGTTTAGCATTCCCACGGGTCTACCTCCTACAAAGGCACTAGATCACCTTATTCACTAGTTGCCAGATGCAAAACCAGTTAATGTGAGGCCTTACAAATATCCACAATTTCAGAAATCAGAGATAGATTAGTTGCCGAAATGTTGTAGCAGTGTATTATCCAGAATAGTACAAGTCCTTTTTCTTCACCTGTATTACTTGTTAAGAAGAAGGATGGGACATGGCATTTTTCTATTGACTATAGAGCATTAAATGCCATTACTGTGCGAGATAGATTCCCAATACCGACAATTGAAGAACTCATAGATGAGTTGTGTGGGGCTAGTGTGTTTACTAAGCTTGACTTACGTGCGGGCTATCATCAAATTCGGGTTCATGAAAAAGATATTCCCAAAACTGCATTTCGTACGCATGAAGGACACTATGACTTTGTTGTCATGCCTTTTGGCCTAACCAATGCACCTTCCACCTTTCAAGCTCTTATGAATGCTGTTTTTAAGCCCTTCCTATGCAAATTTGTCATTTTTTTTTAATGATATATTGGTCTATAGTACCTCTATTTCTGAACATATTTCGCACTTGAGGATTGTGTTACAATGTCTACATACTAATCAGTTGTACACTAAGATCAGCAAATGTTTTTTTTTTGCTAAGAAGCGGTGGAGTATTTGGGCCACATAGTCTCCAGTTGCGGTGTCCATGTTGACAGTAACAAGATCAGTGCCATGTTGCAGTGGCCAACTCCAAAAAATTTGAAGCAAATACGAGGATTTTTGGGGCTTACTGGTTACTATAGAAAGTTGATATGTCATTATGCCAGTATTGCTGCCCCTTTGACTAATCTGCTACAAAAAGATGCATTTCAATGGACCGAAGCAGCTCAAACTGCCTTTGATAACTTGAAGAAGGTGATGACCTCTGCTTCAGTATTGGCCCTTCCCAATTTCACAATAGATTTCAAGGTGGAGACTGATGCTTCTGGAGTGGTCGTTGGTGCTGTACTCAGTCAAGAGGGACACCCATTGGCATTTTTCAGTAAGAAGTTATCCACAAGAATGAGGGCTGCTTCCACCTATGTGAGGGAGTTGTTTGCTATTTCTGAAGCTGTTCTGAAATGGTGCCAGTACTTGCTCGGGAGACGGTTCATTATTAAGACTGATCATAGGAGTTTGAAGGAATTAATGACTCAAGTGATTCAAACACCAGAGTAGCATCACTACCTTAGTAAGTTGATGGGTTATACTTATCAAATCATTTATAGGCCTGGGAAGGATAATCCTATAGCAGATGCTCTTTCCAGGGTTCCTGAATTGGTGGAGGAGGCTACAGTTGATGTCGCTTCTCAATTCGCATTTTCAGTTCCTCAATTTGATATTGTTGATGCTTTATTACAAGCTAATCTATAGGAATCAGAATAACAAACGCTACATCAACAATGGCATGTAGGATTATTGAATGATTCAGGATATGAAGTTCGAGGGGGGCTACTTTGTTTCAAGAATGGCGTAGTGATCAATTCCACTTCCCCTCTTAAGCATTCTATTTGTTAGAATTTCATTCCAGCCCTTTAGGAGGGCATGCTGGTTCCTTGTGCACTTTCAAATGAATTGCAGCAAATTTTTTTTGGCCCGCAATGCGAAAGGATGTGGAAGCTTTTGTACGCAATTGTGCAATTTGTCAACACACTAAATCCCTTACCACAAGACCTGTTGATCTGTTACAACCCCTACCTATGCCTCAACGGGTTTGGGAAGATATTTCACTTGATTTCATTACTGGTTTACCTATTTCACAAGGTTGTTCTGTGATTTTGGTGGTGGTTGACTGACTTACCAAGTATGCACATTTCGGTGGGCTACCAACTTCTTATAATGCAGTTAAGGTGGCTCATTTATTCATTCAAATGGTGGTCAAACTGCATGGATTTCCTTGGACTATTGTATCTGACAGAGACACCATTTTTCTCAATCAGTTTTGGAAAGAATTGTTCAAGCTCAGTGGTACTACCCTTCAATTCAGCACAGCTTATCATCCTCAAACTGACAGCCAAACTGAGGTTCTCAACAGATGTTTGGAATAGTATTTACGATGCTTTGTTCATGAGAAACCTTCCCAATGGTTCAAGTTTCTGAGCTGGGCTGAGTTTTGGTACAATACATCCCACCATACAACCATTGCAATGTCTCCTTTTCAAGCTTTGTATGGGCGGCCACTTCCTGCTCTGCCAGATAACATTGGGGGAACAACGCAGGTGGAGGCTGTTGAAAATGAGCTTAGTAACAGAACTGAATTACTTCACTGCCTTCGGACCAACCTTTTGAATGCTCAAGTGACAATGAAGCATAATGCCGACGGCCATAGGAGAGACTTAAATTTCAATGAGGGTGATTGGGTCTTACTCAAGTTACAACCCTACAGATAGCAGACCATGACTTTCAGATCCAATCAGAAACTCAACAAGAGATACTATAGGCCATTTTAGATACTCAAACGGGTAGGCAAGGTCGCATACCATCTCCAGTTACCACTAGGGAGCAGAATGCACCTTGTTTTTCATGTCTCTCTGCTCAAACCATTTCGTTGAGATCCTCAATGTGATGCTGTTGGGGTGTTACCTGTTTTGAGTCATCATCAGCAACCTGTCCACACCCCTTTAGCTATCCTTACCACTAGGGAAGCTAATCTACAAAATGAATTTGTGCAACAGATTCTAGTTCAATGGGAGGGCATGGCTGTGGAGGATGCTACATGGGAAAACTTTAAACCTTTTGTGGAATGCTTTTCTGAGCTCAACCTTGAGGACAAGGTCATTTTTTATGCGGATGGGAATGTCATGAATGGATCTATATTGAATAAAAAGCAGGTTATTGGTACTGTTAGTAGAGAGTTGGGGGCAGAGGAGCATTTGGAACAAGAGCTGGGACAACAACAGCCCAAGGATCAAGCTAGTGCCCCAGATCAACAGGGACAACAAGGCAGGGTGAGGAGTAACTGAAATGGGAAGAAGCCAAGTTGGACCAATGATTACAAGATGATATAATCCTCAGATGATGCTATCCATTAACAAGTTGTTGGCTAACGTGTTAAGTGGTTAGAACTGATTAGTAGTTTGTTAGTAGTTAGTTAATGTGATAAATAGAAATCCTGAACAGAGAGGAGAGTATGGAATTTTAATAAACACTTTCTTTTTCTGAGTCTTTCTTCTTCCTTTCTTTCTCTTTTTCCCTCCCTCTTCTTTTTGAAGATTTTTCTGGTCATAACAGTTATCCTTGAGGGAAACTTTACATAAGGAAGAATTTTTCCTTGTGGAGGACTCCATGGAGAAATTGAGAGGAGAAATATGTTTACCTTGAAGAGGACTCCATAATAAGAGAAAATTGAGAAAAGGATTTTTGAGGAGGTATCGGGCGAATTTGCCAAAAAACATCAGGGACCGTCAATTTCTCAAGTGATTTGCTTCGCGAGTTTTTGTTGGAGCAGTGAAACCAGATATTTTATGCTCTGCAATTCCTGATTTTGGGGGGGAATTGGGGCCGGTTTGATTCCTAGGAACATGAAATCAAACTGGTGTTACCAACCAAAATTCTACTCCCAATCTATTCCCATGAAAAAAAATAAATAAATAAATGGAATTAAGAGTCAGGAGTGTTGACAATCAGGCCCTAAGTGAGTTAAATAGAATGAAGGACCTTAGGGGTACAAGTTTGCCCGACAAGCCCAAGCTTGCCCTGAGCCCTATAGGACTGGGCTGGGTTGGGCCAGGCCAGGGTTGGGAAGTTTAGGCTTGAGGTCGGGCAAAGTTGGGTCTGGTCTAAGGCCTCGTGTTGAGCCCAGCCTAGTGTACTCATCCAATTTTTTTCGTTTACTTCTCATTAGCTGGAACTTAGTCGGATGCTACCGCCGTCATTGGCTTTTGCCTAAAGTGTTATTTGACTGCTTTTCTTGTAGTGAATATACTACTTTACTAGAATATTGTAGAAAACAAGAACTTAAGACAATGTAAAAAGAATGGAAATCGCAAACAAGAATCACACAACCAAGCACATGGATTTATGTGATTCAACAAAGATTGCCCACATTGTAGCGAGATTAGATCTATTTCACTATATATCAATAAAGAATAAGATCAAAACTAGGGGTGCAAGTTTAGCCATGACGGCCCGAACCCGACCTTGCCCCCCCCCCCAATCCTGAATAAGTACAAACCCAAAATTTTGGCCCTGAGGCCGGTTCGACCCTAAAATTTTTTATCCTGAGTCAGGGTCAGGGCAGGTAAAGGTTGATGTCTTTGGCCCGCTCAGCGCGCCCTGAACTCTGCCTTGGTTTTTGCCCCTGATGTTGACTTTGGATTTTTTATTTTCTTAGGATGTTCTCCTCTTTGTTTAACATGACAAGGGTTTTGAGATCTTCGGATTGTTTGTCTTATTAAGATGATCTATTTGTTTATCATGACAAATAATTGAAATTTTTTTGATTAATTATTATTTCCTTTCTTAGGATGATCTCCTATTTGTTTACCATAATAGTTGAAGTTATTTGTATTGTTTGAATGTTTGCTTTAGGATGTTCTCCTATATTATCTCCTCTTTATTATGATTTTTTTTTTATGTTTTAGTTATTTCATCTATTGCAGGATTAGGATCAGGGTATACCTGACCCTTGATGGCAAACCAAGGTCAATTAGGGTTAGGGTTAATGTCAATCAGGGTCATCCTGGCCCGACCCTAAAAAATCAGGGCCAATCAGGGCGGGTAAGGGTTGGGTTGAACCTTGAAATGTTGAGCCTGGGTTGAAGTTTTGCAACCCTGAGTCAAGGTCAGGGTAGGTTTGGGCCTAGTTAAGGGGACTCAGGGTTGGGCTAGATTTTTAAAAAGTCCAACCCAACCCGGCCCTGTTGCACCCCTAGTCAAAACCGCTTATCCTCAAAACTCTTTTAAGGTTTCTTACAAAAAAGAACCCTTGCTACTTTATATAGCAAAACCCTATACAGGTAATTTATCGAATTACCCATGTAGTCCTTTTAATGGACTTTTGGAATCAGCCTATTTAGGTAAGCGATGAAATACAAGACATCATACCCTCAACAATTATGCCTAAGGCATATATACCTCCACTTCTCGTTATAGAGCTTACTCTTTGCCTTAGCAATTACAACCAGCCTATCACAATGAAGTGATAAAAATAGCATAGGATTTTGGCCATAATAGAATATAAAGCATTAGGTTTCTCAACCATTCGACTTCTGTACCAGTATTTTCTAAATCCAAAAACATCTGCTTCCATGGTAGATCCTATATCAAGGGCATGTATAACCGATTTCATGAAATCACTCTATATATCCATTAGTTGCCAATGATTCCTTTGTATCTGAAATCCAATTTGCATCATAGTACCCTTTAAGTATTGATGACTTACCACTATAACATATACCATGTTCGTACCTTTCAAATACCTCATCAACCTTACAAGGGCATTCCAATAATCTATACCCAAATTGTCGGTGAGTTGAATTAACTCACCAAATGCAAGTCTAACATGGGTCTTGTACAATTCATCAAGTAGGATAGAAAAACAATTATTTTTTAATATTCTTTTTGGAAAACGAGTTTACCTTCGTGTCTTTTTATATGAACCTCGGCAACCAAATGTGTCTTCACAGATTAACATTCAAAGTATTCATAGCATAATGAAATTAAGACAACACAGTTTCATCATGCTTCCTAATGATCTTTATTCCCAAAAGTTTCATCAGCTTCTCCCATATTTTTTTTTATCAAAATTTGATATTAATAGTTTCTTTGTTAATTCAACAATCTCAAGACTTGAACTGCATAATATCAACATATAGAATTATAAACACATCTTTTTCATTAAATAATTTAATATAAGCACACTTACCAGCATCATTTATATAAAAACTATTTGATACCAAAACCGTATCAAGTTTTTCATGCGATTGTCACGTATTTGTTTCAAATCGTATAATGACTTAATAAGTTATCATACTATATGTTTTTGTCCATGTACAAAACAACAATCAAGTGGTCTAATATATCTCATCTTCTAAGTCTATTGAAAAATATAGTTTTCACATCCATTTAATTTTAATTTATATACCAAAGCAACAATAGTAAAACTCTTATGTTGGATATTGTAGCAATCGAGGAGAAAGTATCAAATTAGTCCATGTTCTTTTGTTTAAAATCTTTTGAATACTAACCTTTCCTCGAACTTTTCAAGAGACCCATCCAATTTTTAGCTTCTTTTTAAAGATACATTTATTTATTTTTTGGTAAATTTTTAGATATGCATTTAGTGTTTTACATTTTGGTAGCTGATGGTAGGTCAATCAGTTCCCATTTATGATTTCTTATGAGAGATTCTAACTCTGGAGAATTTATTGCCCCTATATAAGAGGGTTGTTATCAATGAAATATACAAACATATTATCACCCAAATTGATAGCTTTCTTTTGTTTCTTATTTCTCCTTAACTCACCTTAAACACTAGGTTGACTAACATTTTCAAATGCTAAGTAAATACCATTAGATCCAGATTTATCCAAATGAGACAAGTCCTTCCTTTTGGCAAATATATTCTCAAAAAATCAATATCCTTTGACTCAATGTTGTCATTGACATTATTCAAGTTCTCTATGACCTTGAACACAATAAAGTTATGCATATCTAATGAACACACAATCACATGTCTTGAATTCTAATTCTCTTTTCTTTAGTTCGGGTATTCTTATCTTTGCTAAATATCATAAACCTTCAAGTACTTCAAAGGTAGCTTTCCACCCATGCCATAATTCAAAAGGTAAAGGGTTGATCTTATTATAAGAGATTCCATCCAAGATGGTCCCCACCCCCTTTCGCCACATGTTTAAGGGTAAACCTCAATTAATCAACTTAGGTTCATCATTTCTTTCAATGGTTTTTTTTTTTTTTTTTTTTTTTTTTAATTCAAATTTATTTGACTCGGGTCAATATTGGGTTGTGATCTCATGAGCAACTCATTCACCTTACAAAACATTAATGATAGCCTTTGAGTAATATACTTAGTTCCTCTATCATTTGCCAACCACACTTTATCTTTCTTCCCAATTAATTTTTAAATTCCAATTTATAGGATATTTCAGCCTCATCATTAGTCTTTACGAGAGATAAAACTGGCATATCTAGAGAAGTCACCAATAAAGAAATTGAAATATCTCTTACGTTTTCTTGACTTGCGTGACAAACAAAGTATTTTCTAAAATAATTCTTAAATGATCTCAGTTTCTAATAATATTTGAATATAAAGATTCTATTCATGAAAATTAATTAATCATAAAGTTTGGATCAATTTCAAGGTTATTTGACCAATTTTAACCTACCCAACCCTACTAATGGTGTTTTAGTCATTATTCGTATGTGTCTGAGGTTACACGAGACCTCTTAAGTAAAAAATTAGACCTTCCTCCATTATTCTCAAGAACCTATTCATTATTGTTGTATATGCCGGTGTCCAGGGTGACAAGAGGTATATATAGTTCCAACTTAAAATTTTATGAGTAAAAAAAAGTGCGACAAGATGAATTTTAACCACTTGAGCTAAATGCCTTTAGAACAATTTTTTGTAGAAATAAAAGCAGATAATGAAATACCAAGGAAGGAAAGAGTCCACATCATCTGTACACTAAATCCTTGCCGCTCAACCTTGCCCTTGAAGCTAGGTTATAGGCCAAGGACATTACCCTACCTACGATCTTGCTTAATAATTGATACCAATAGGAGGAAAGTTTTCATAAAATTCTTAAGGGGAAAAGAACACTGCCTGGTCACGTGGATCCTGTGCCAAGATATTGAGGGAGAAAATCAACAAATCTGTACCTATGAGATATAAAATATTCATCCCCTATTGATGCCTCTATGCATCCCTCATTTGCCCCCACTCTAGTGTAGGGGCCACACAATCAGGTAGCATTCTTCTTCCCTGTACTCTTTGAAATTCCAATCTTTGAAATGATCACCTATCTTTATATTTCCAGACATCTATTGAGATTGTAACAAGAGGCCAAGCTATTGTTTTGTCAAGTAAAAAGTTGAGTTCTTTATCTATTGACCTTGTCTAAGTTTTTCTCCGATGACAATGCCAAAGGTGAATTCTTAGTCAAAGATTTTTTTTTTTTTTGGTTTTCGCTGATGGCAATGCCAAAGATGAAATCAAAAGCATAATCATGTATATTGTGTGCTTCCTCTAGGCATACCTAGATATTAACCTTATATTTTCTAGGGTAATTTACATCCTCCTCCCCTGTGTTTTCCTTATATTACATTCTCCTCCCCTGTGTTTTCAGAAATTACATCAACCTCCCTTGTAGTATGTTAAAAATTACAAATAAGCTCACTCCGTTAACTTTTAACCGTTTAATTTGTAAGATACTTTTATAATACCTCTATTACCCCTCATTATTCTAAATTTACCCTTCTACTCTGCTAAACATCTTCCTCAAATCCTAAAATCAATTTAGTGAGGAACTCATCCCTGCGACATATCTCCTTCTCCTTGGTGAATGGTGAGCTGCGAAGGAGAACGGTTTCTGATTGGGTTTCCCCACTATGATCTATGCTCCCACTGGTCAAAGCCACCTAAGGCCATCAGACCCACTTCAGTGCTTGAACTGTTTCCCATATTTCATTGCCAAAATCAGGAAGACACAGAGAACCCTTTTTGTGGTTTAAATAACCATTTTTCATTGCTTGTAGCTACTGTTCTTGGTACTTTCTTATGATCTAGCTATTGTTGACGCTTGAAATATTGATAGCTAAGCTTTTTAAACTTTGAAAATTGTTTGGTTTTTGATCTCTTCAGAATTTGCAATGTTTTTCTCATGGCCTATTGGCACAAGAGGCCATTGTGGGTATGTAACCTATTACTCTTGTTATTCTTCATTGTCTTCAGAGTTTCATCCTCCAAACCTGAAGTGGTAAGTCCAGAACTCATTTTGGTTTGTTGGTTGATCTTAGCTTTGGTCGGTAGCACCTGCTTGTGACAGCACAAATTGTTTAAATTTGAAACTTTGCTTCTTTGGTCTCTATGAGTCATTTGATGAGCCTTTCGAGGACGATGGATTGTGTTTGAGAAGAATGACTATGATGGTATATTGGATAAAAATCCTCTACAATACCCCTATTGTCCAATACTGTGCAATACCCCCTACAAAGGTTGACACGTGGACAAAGCAGAATGAATGGCTCAGATTAGTCCTCCATTGAAACAACTCCAAACCAGTGGTTCTCCAACTTAAACAGAATCGTACCAGGGGTTCAAACCGAACCGGGTTTTTTTTTTTTGAATTAAAACCAGAGAGATTTCCATTCCATTCCATTCCCTCTCTCTCTCTCTCTCTCTCTCTCTCTCTCTCTCTCTGTTATGTCTCTCTCCCTCACTGCCCTAACTCGCACGAAGCTCTCTGCTCACCAACGACTGCTCTTCTTCTTCTTTTCCAGCCACCATCTATGAAGACAACGTAAATTTGTTGTCCCTCTTTCACTCCCTCTCCCCCCTGCTTCTCTTAGGGGTATTGCATTTTACACAGAAATGAATGCACAACAGCAGATGTGTAGCTGTGGTGAAAGGGTGATGGTCATCCGGACTTCTCAAACTTTGAAGAATCCTGGATGATGATTTTACAAATGTCCATTAGGTGAAAAACATCTGGGCTCTTTTATTTGGTTGGACCCAACGTCGAGGAACTACATAGACATTGTATTTGTGTTTTTAATTTTTGGCAGTCTAAATTGATTTCTTTTTTCTGGCTTGGTTTCTTTCAAATAGGCAGCTTACAGAAATCTAAAGTCCAAGTTGTATCAATTACTGTATAACTGAATAAGCTAGATTATCAATATAGAGAGTTGTACAATATGTTTTAGCAGAAAGCATTCAACTGTTCACCTTGAATTCCTACACTCAGACTTAAAATGGAAAACCAAATGTGGCTATTAATGATGTTGGTGCTGCTAGCAAGAGTTGTCCATGAAGTTCAACAGTAAGTCCTCAATCGTACCTTTATCAGGCATCCTCCCTGCAGCACCATAGATTGGAGCAAGTCCTCCCTTAATTAGACCAGGATTTTCTTTTACCTAAGAAATCAAAATGAAGCCAGTTGACAAATTCAAATCTGAGTGGATAAACATCCAACTTTGCCGGACTATTCATCCCATCATCATCAAGCCACTCAATTGGAATTTAGACCAAATCTGATTCATTTCTCCTTGGTTTGATTATTAACATGACCAACATATGCAAATTAATGTTTCTAAAACCTAACCACACAATTGAACATATACACAAAACTGAAAATGAAGACAACAGAACTAAACTGAAATTTGCACAGAAGCCAAAAAATCATTGAAACCAGCAAAACTGAAAAGAAAATCCTTGAAAATTTTAATTTCAAATCCAGAACTGAAAAAGTCTATATGCTCGGTTGTCTCACCCAAAAATATTCCAACCAAACACTCTCAAACCCATAATTGAAAAAACTTGAAGAATGTAATTACATCACCAGAAAACCAAAAAAAAAAAAAAAGGCCCAACCATTAGAAAAACCAGTAGAGGCACATGACAATAGTAATAGTTAACAAAACTCAATACATTTAAAGTAAAAGGGGGGTAGAAAAAGAACCAATCTCATTGGCAAATAAAAAAAAAAAAATGCTTACAAGATATAATAAGGTAGAAAACATTCGTTCACTTTTCAAAGTCTTGGTGGATTCGAACCACCATAACCTGGGTATTAACCCAGGTGCTCTACCATTTTGAGCTAAAGACTCCTTACCTACAAAAAAGATTGTTTGTACATTAGAGGTTAAAAATCAATAAAAATGCTTGGAATCCTGGATTCATTGGCAAGCATAAAAATAAAGATCCAATGAAACTGAGTGTTTTAATAGTACAAAAATAAGCCATGACATTAATTGAATGTACTTAATCGAAAAAAAAAATGGTCTTCAGTAACTGAATCTAAATATAATCTTCATCCACTGATTGGTGAGCTACAGATGCTTGAGATGATATATCAGAAATAGACTCCGGCAAGTGACATTGAATATTAGTGCAGTTTAGATCGAATAAGAAAATAAAAAATGCAGCAAACAACATAACAATCTGAAAATACTCACTATAAGTGACATGTAACTGGGATATGTGTTATTTATCAGTTGCGCAATCATTGGTGCAAGAGTTGGTTGTTGTTCTTATCATCGTTGACTATTACTTGGCCCTTTACTTTTCTTTCTTTTTCCTTGTTTTACAACCCAACTCTTTGACCATCTACCACCTCGTGTACTTTTCTCTTTATGTTTCAAACGTATTCCATCATATACATCATCTGAGAAATCAAACAATAATGGCATATCAAGGCAATCAATTTGGTTGATTCTAATATTAGCAAGCTTCAACCTTAATTCATTCGCAGCATCTTTCACCAACTTGTATCCCTCAACTATATTTGAAGCTTCTGATGCTATTTGAATAAGTTTAGGACAAATACGCCTATCGTTGCATAGAATCTAAGTTGACATCTTTTTCAACTTCTTTCCTCCTACTGTCATTGGCCACCATAGTTCTTGCTCTCCGTGTCCATCTCTTCAAAATATAGAATTTAGGAATACATTTTATGTCCAACACATCCAAAACTTTCAAACAATGGTAATAAAGAATACCATCTGTCTCGAATTTCATGCAGTGGATTACAACAAACTTTATATTCACAGTCTACATCAAAAATCCCAACTCGAAAATCAATTAATGGAATTCCATCAATCCAGCTTTTGGTGATGCAAACAGTCATCTAATTATATTCCTCTTGGAATAATTCAAAAATTGTAGGAGTGTAAAGTTCCCCAGCTTGTTTCTAGACAATTGACATTAAATTTGCAAGTCGTGGCATCTTGTTTCGTGCATCAAATTCAATTTTTAATTCATTACCATGCTTTTAGTTAAGAACTATCTCAAAGTGTTTAAAAAATTGCACAACATCCAAAGTTGACTTCAAATAGTCTTTCAAATCACCGTTGAGACTCTCACTGAGCTGTGTACTTTGAATGCCTATTGTGAATGTGTTTTTCATATAGTACTTTGCCCATTGAATTTTAAGCCGATATATGCACTACAACCATGCATTATTCTTAATATCATACTCACATAGTAAATTGTACCATGCTATCTAGAATTGATCTTTCTCATCGTATTGATATATGTATTTCTTTAAATCTGTAAGAAAATGGGAGCCATCTTTCATCATATTACTCAAATACGTAATGTCAATTTGTATTAAGTGTTTTGTACACAATCTATGCCATATCTGAGGCCACATTTCTTTTAATGCTCTAGCCATAGCTTTGTCTGATTAGTGAAAATAGTTATAGGCTTCTTTCCACCATGTGCTTTAGTAAATACCTCAAACAACCATTTGAAAGATTCTACTGTCTCATTATATAAAAGTGCGACCCCAAATACAGTGCATCCTCTATGATGATTGAATCCAGCAAACAACTTAAACGGCCTACACTCTTTATTAGTGCGAAATGTAGTGTCAAAGCTGATTACATCTCCAAATTGCGCGTAATCAATGATTATCTTTGAATCAGCCCAAAATATATTAGTTATTTGTTCTTCATTATTCAGTTAAAATAAGTATATGAAAGATGGGTTGTTCTTAGTTTGACTAATAAAATACTTCATCAAACTACCTGCTTCACCATATGATAAGACACACATTCTTTTAGTCTGGAGATAGTTCCTAATATCTTGGGTCATATAGCTTAGGTTCTCAATCCCACCAACTTACCCACCCATCAACTCAACTGTGGATCTAGGTCTGATCCACGAGTCATCTGCTAAATCAATTTCATACCTATGTATATCTAACATATTCTTTTGTGAACACATCATATGAACTGTTGATGTAATATGAAGATCATGATTATGTTCCCCCACAAAGTCACTACACATGTATTTTCCATCAACCAAATATATGGTCATTCGTGCCTGGCAATTTGTTCTTGTCTCAGTTCGAGGGTTAACAGTATTGATGTCTCGCTTATCACTCAACCGACGATTAGATTTTGAATAGACAAATCCCCTAGATGTTATAGTATGTTGTCTTTCTTGCTCTTATTCACATAGTGTCTCCTAACACTAAAACCTATTGCCCGTCCATAACTGTTGTAAAAATTGTATACATCCTGTTCTGAATTGAATAACATCCCAACCCCAGGTTCACTTATATCATTCAAACAAACATTCTCTATATTAGACAAAACATATAAAAGCAATAAGGTAATAGTACTTTAACAGAATTTAACAAAGCAACAGTAAAAGTGGAATTAAAAGAATTTTAATGTTCGTACTTGTATCAATAATCTTGGAAGATGATAAAAAAGTTGGGATTCAATTATTATGATTAAAAAAATTCCAACTTAGCAATGCTATTCTAAACTGTAAGAGGCCTATATGTACTAACTATATCCCTGGTTCTACAGAGACAGCAAGCAATTACAAATTGACGGCTTCAAAAAAAAAAAAAAAAAAAAATTCAAGGCTTCACAGGAGACATTGAAATTTTATTGAAAAAAAACCCAAATCAGCTAAGGAAAATAACCCTAAATCTGCATTCCATACTTCACAGATTCAAATCAGCTTATCTAGACACATCCATGCCTTTTCAGAGAGAGAGAGAGAGAGATAGAGAGAGACAGAGAGGGGAGTTTTACCTTTGTGCACAGAGAATGAAAAAAAATATTCTCGCTAGGAAAGTCGAACTTCGACTAGGATTCAATCAACAAGGTAAGCTACAAAAAGGAAAAGAAAAAGAAAGGGTTAAAAGAGGGAGAGTGAGATCAAGGAGGAAAGGGAGTGAAAGAGAGAGAGGGAAAGTGATGTAGGAAGAAGAAGAGCACATTTGTATTTGCAAGGAGTAGGGGGAGCTTCGTGCGAGGAAGAGCGACTTTCTTCCTCTCCTTCCTTTCATTAATAGGGTATTTCATGCGGGGATCAACCTACCTCTCCAGCAGAAAATCTGCATCATCTTCACAGATGGTGGCTGGAAACAAAGAAAAAGAGCAATCATTGGTGAACAGGGAGCTTCGTGCGAGTTAGGGCAGTGAGGGAGAGAGACCTAATAGAGAGAGAGAGTCGAGAGAGTAGGGAGCAGTGAGCAGGGAGCTTCATGCGAGTTAGGGAAGCGACGGAGAGACGTAACAGAGAGAGAGAGAGAGAGAGAGAGGGAATGAGATAGAAATCTCTTGGGTTTTAATTCAAAAACAATAACTCGGATTGGTTTGAACCCCTGCTACGATTCGGTTTAGACTGGAGAACCACTGGTTTGGGGTTGTTTGAATGGAGGATTAATCTGAGCCATTCATTCCGCCATGTCCACGTGTCAACCTCTGCAGGGGGTATTGTATAGTATTGCACGATATGGGTATTGTAGAGGATTTATCAGACGTACCATACAATTGCATCTTATCTCTCCAACTCATTCCCATAAATTGTACCTTATCTCTCCATCTCATTACCATATCTGTTTCTGTAATTTAGGAAAGCCATCTTTCCTTTCTAGTATAGCTGATTATCTCTCCAACTCATTCCCTTTATTTCACCTATTCTTTTGTATATAAACCAACCAACCCTCAATAGAAAGTATCAACATTTGATCACAATCTCTATAGTTTTACATGGTATCAGAGCATATCATTTTTAAAATATTTTCCCTCCCACCTTCATCATCCCACGATCGCTTCCACCACCTCTACACAGTCTTCTAGCTCTTTAAGCTCAACTACTTCCTCCACTGACGGTGTCGCAAATCCCTTCTTCTTGCATCCCTCCGATAACCTTGGGACGAAGCTTGCTAGTCACCCTATCCTCTGCAATACTCATATTGTGCAATACTGTGCAATACCCCCTATAGGGGTCGACATGTGGACAAAGCAGAATGAATGGCTCAGATTAATCCTCCATCGAAACAACCCCAAACCAGTGATTCTCCAGCTTAAACTGAACTGTACCAAGGGTTCAAACCGAACCGAGTTGTTTTTGAATTAAAACCTGAGAGATTTATATCACATTCCCTCTCTCAACTCTCTCTCTCTCTCTCTCTCTCTCTCTCTCCCTCCCTCACTGACCTAACTCGCACGAAGCTCCTTACTCACTGACTACTCTTCTTCTTCGTTTCCAGCCACCATCTGTGAAGACGATGCAGATCTACCGCCAGAGAGGTAGGTCGATCTCTTTCCCTATCCCCCTTTTACTCCCTCTCCCCCCTGATTTCTCTTTCCCTCTCTTAACCTTTTTTTTTCTTCAGCTCACCTTGTTGATCCAGCCAAGTCAAAGTTTGATTTTACCCGGGAAATTCATTTTTTTAGTCTCTGTGCACGAAGGTAATACTCGACTCTTTGTCCCTCTCTATCTCTCTCTCTCTCAAAAGGCATCAAAATCAAATTCTAGATCTGTGATTTGAATGTGTGAAGTATGAAATGCAGATTTAGGGTTACTTTCCTTGACTGATTTGAATTTGTTTGAAAGTAAAATCTCTATCTCCTCTCCTGTGTATTTGCTTGCTGTCTTTGTCGAACCAGGGACATGGTTAGTACATACTCAATGTCATTAGTTCCTATCTCAGCCCCTTGGGGTATGCTATAGGAATTCTCTCTCTCTCAAACTGAACTACCTAATTTTGATGATAATGGGATGTTCTTTTTTTTTCTTTATTTTAATCATTGAACCTGGAACCTTTTAAGTGGTTCATTACAAATTTTACAGTTTGGGGAAGGAGTTCTCATTATTATAAAACCAGTTTAAAGCCCATGAAAAAAGAAAGAATTGCAGAACTGGATAGCCATATTTGTGATTGGAAATAGGTTTCCTTTTCGTATAATCTGGAAAAATTGGATAGAATATGTAGGATCTTGTTTGCTTGTTATATTCTCTCTGTTAGGATGTTAAACCATTAACCTCCCATTGGTTTCTTGCTTTACTGCATCTTGCAATTCTGAACATTCATTCCTGCGTCTTGCAAATCTGCTTCTCTTAGGGGTATTGCATTTTACACAGAAATGGATGCACAACAGTGGATGTGTAGTTGTGGTGAAGGGGTGAAGGTCATCTGGACTTCTCAAACTTTGAAGAATCATGGATGACGATTTTACAAATATCCGTTAGGTGAAAAACATCCGGGCTCTTTTATTTGGTTGGACCCAACGTCGAGAAACTACACAAACACTGTAGACATAGGAGCATTGTCACGGCTCGTTCACACAGAATCGGACCGGTGACAGGGTTAACTCCGGTTAACCCAAACCTGCCAGGATCATCTGATACAGTATCCAACCACAGCATACACACAACTAAGATAATGTTCAACAGTTCAGCGGAAGACTTAATTTACCTGTAAATATCCCCAATATACTTGATACCCAAATTGTAGTACATAGATAAATACATGTGGGCCCGCAGGCATGATATTTACACAAAAAGAATAACAAT
>NW_024868356.1:20418-26542 GCF_013358625.1 Macadamia integrifolia | reverse complement strand
AAATGCAATTTCAAATCCAAAATTGAAAAAGTCCATATGCTCTGTTGTCTCACCCAAAAATATTCCAACCAAACACTCTCAAACCCATAATTGAAAAACCTTGAAGAAGGCAATTTCATCACTAGAGAAAAAAAAAAAAAAAAACCACAACCATTGGAAAAACTAGTAGAAGCACATGACAACAATAATAGTTAACAAAACTCAGTACATTTAAAGTAAAAGGGGGGCAGAAAAAGAACCAATCTCATTAGTAAATTAAAAAAAAAAATGCCTAAAAGATATCATAAGGTACAACGCGTTCGTTCACTTTTCAAAGTCTAGGTGGATTCGAACCACCATAACCTGGGCATTACCCAGATGCTCTACCATTTTGAGCTAAAGACTTTACCTACAAAAAGAATGTTTGTACATTGAGGCTAAAAATCAATAAAAATGCTTATAATCTTGGATTTATTGGCAAACACAAAAATAAAGATCCAATGAAACTGAGTGTTTTAATAGTACAAAAATAAACCATGACATTAACTGAATGTACTTAATCGAAAAAAAAAAATGGTCCTCATTAACTGAACCTAAATATAATCTTCATCCACTGATTGGTGGGCTACAGATGCTTGAGATGATATATAAGAAATAGACTCTAGCAAGTGACATTGAATATTAGTGCAATTTAGATTGAATAAAAAAATAAACAATGCAACAAACAACATAACAATCTGAAAATACTCACCGTAAGTGACATGTAACTGGGATATGTGTTATCTATCAATTGTGCAGTCATTGGTGCAAGAGTTGGTTGTTGTTCTTGTAATCGTTGACTGTTACTTTGCCCTCCACTTTTCTTTATTTTTTCTTATTTTTCAACTCAACTCTTTGATCACTACCACCTCATGTACTTTTCTCTTTATGCTTCAAATGTATTCCATCGTATACATCATCTGAGAAATCAAGTAATATTATCAAGGCAATCAATTGGGTTGATTCTAATATTAGCAAGCTTCAACCTTAATTCATTCACAGAATCTTTCACCAATTCATATCCCTCAACTATATTTGAAGTTTCTGATGCTATTTGAATTAATTTAGGATAAATACACCTATATCGTTGTGTATAATATAAGTTGACATCTTCTTTAACTTCTTTTCTTCTACTATCATTGATCACCATAGTTCTTGCTCCTTGTGTCCATCTCTTCAAAATATAGAATTCAGGAATACACTTTATGTCTAACGCATCCAAAAATTTTAAACAATGGTAACAAAAAATACCATATGTCTCAAATTTCATGCAAGCACAAGATATAATTCCTTGAAGTGGGTTACAACAGACTTTATATTCATAGTCTACATCAAAAATCCCAATCCGAAAATCAATTAATGGAATTCCATCAGTCCGACTTTTGATGGTGCAAACAGTCATCCAATTATATTCTTTTTGAAATATTTCAAAAATTACAGGAGTATAAAGTTCCTCAGCTTGTTTCTGAACAATTGACATTGAATTTACAAATCATAACATCTTGTTTCGTGCATCAAATTCAGCTTTTAATTCATTATCATGCTTCAGGTTAAGAACTCTCTCAAAGTGTTTAAAAAATTGCACAACATCCAAAGTTGACTTCAAATAGTCCTTCAAGTCACTGTTGAGACTCTCACTGAGTTGTGTACTTCGAATGCCTATTGTGAATATGTTTTTCATATAGCACTTCGCCCATTGACTTTTAAGCCTATATATGCGCTGCAACCATGTATTATCCTTAACATCATACTCGCACAGTAAATTATACCATGCCATCTTGAATTGATCTTTCTTATCGTATTGGTATATACATTTCTTTAAATCTATATGAAAATGGGAGCCATCTTTCATCATATTACCCAAATGCTTAATGTCATTTTGCATTATGTGTCATATACACAATCCATGCCATGTCTGAGGCCACATTTCTTTCAATGCTCTAGTCATAGCTTTGTCTTGGTCCATGAAGATAGTTATAAGCTCCTTTACACCATGTGCTTTAGCTAATACGTCAAAAAACCATTTGAAAGATTCCACTGTTTCATCATATAAAAGTGCGGCTTTGAATACAGTGCATCCTCTATGATGACTGAATTCAGCAAACAACCCAAACGACCTACAAACTTTGTTGGTACGAAATGTAGTGTTAAAGCTGACTACATCTCCAAATTATGCGTAATCAATGATCACCTTTAGATCAGCCAAAAATATATTAGTTATTTATTCTTTACTATCAAGTTGAAATGAATATTTGAAAGATGGGTTGTTCCTAGTTTGGGTAACAAAGTACTTCATCAAACTACCTGCTTCACCATATGATAAGGCATGCATTCTTTTAGTGCGGAGATAGTTCCTAACATCTTGGGTCATATAGCTCAGGTTCTCAATCCCACCAACCTGCCTACCTATGAATTCAACTATGGATCTATGTCTTATCCTCGAGTTATCTACCAAATCAATTTCATACCTATGTATATCTAACATATTCCTCTGTGAATGCATCATATGAACTATTGATGTAATATGAAGATCATGATTATGGTCCCCCAGAAAGTCATGACACATGTATTTTTCATCCTAACCAAATATATGGTCATTCATGCCTGGCAATTTGTTCTTGTCTCAGCTCAGAGGTTAACAATATTGATGTCTCGCTTGCCACTCAACCGACAACTAGATTTTGAATAGACAAATCCCCCAGATGTTATAGTTACGTTGTCTTTCTTGCTCTTATTCATATAGTGTCTCCTAATACTAAACCCATTGCCCATCCATAACTATTGTAAAAATCGTATGCATCCTGTTCTGAATTGAATAACATCCCAACTCCAAGTTCACTCACATCATTCAAGCAAGCATTCTCCATACTAGACAAAACTAATAAAAACAATAAGGTAACAGTACTTTAACAGAATTTAACAAAGCAACAACAAGAGTGGAATTAAAAAAAAAAAATTTAAGGTTCACACTTGTATCAATAATCTTCGAAGAGGATAAAAAAGTTGAGATTCAATTATCATCATTAAAAAAAT
The DNA here is from genome assembly GCF_013358625.1 of Macadamia integrifolia. Lineage (NCBI taxonomy): Eukaryota > Viridiplantae > Streptophyta > Magnoliopsida > Proteales > Proteaceae > Macadamia > Macadamia integrifolia. The sequence continues at coordinate 23,491 of NW_024868356.1, read as the reverse complement.
TATAACTTAGCAATTCTATTCTAAAATGTAAAAGGCTTGTATGTACTAATCATGTCCCCGGTTTTACAGATACAACAAACAAATACAGCATGGCTTCACAGGTGACATTGAAATTTTATTGAAAGGAAACCCAAATCAGCTAAGAAAAATAACCCTAAATCTGCATTCCATACTTCACACATTCAAATCAACTTATCTAGACACATTCATGCCTTTTGAGAGAGAGAGAGAGAGAGAGAGAGAGAGAGAAAGAGAGAGAGAGAGACAGAGAGGCGAGTTTTACCTTCGTGCATAGAGACTGAAAAAAAAGTATTCTCCCTCGGAAATTCGAACTTTGACCAGGATTCAATTAACAAGGTAAGATGCAAAAAAAAAAAAAAAAATTTTAAAAGAGGGAGAGAAAGATCAGGGAGGAGAGGGAGTGACAGAGAGACAGGGAAAGAGACTTAAGAAGAAGAAGAAGAGCACCTTTGTATTTGTAGGGAGCAGGGAGTTTCATGCAAGGAAGAGTGACTTTCTTCCTCTCCTTCCTTTTGTTAACAGGGAGTTTCATGTGGGGATTGACCTACTTCTCCAATAGCAAATCTGCGTCGTCTTCACAAACGATGGTTGGAAACGAAAAAGAAGAGCAATTGTTTTTTAGCAGGGAGCTTCGTGCGAGTTAGGGCAATGAGGGAGAGAGATGTAACACACACACACACACACACACACATGGAGAGAGAGAGAGAGAGAGAGAGAGAGAGAGAGAGAGAGAGAGAGAGAGAGAGAGAGAGAGAGAGAGACAGAGAATGGGATAGAAATCTCTTAGGTTTTAATTAAAAAATAACCACCTGGTTCAGCTTGAACCCTTGGTACGGTTCGGTTTAAGCTGGAGAACCACTGGTTTGGGGTTGTTTCAATGGAGGATTAATCTGACCCATTCATTCTGCTTTGTCCACGTGTCGACCTCTGCAGGGGGTATTGCACAGTATTGCACGATATGGGAATTGCATAGGATTTTTATCCTAGTATATGTATCCAATTCAATCATCTACTTCAATTTCTTCTATCTGATTTTCTTTTCTCACCATTGAATGGCCTTTCGGGGGAATGGAAGCGTGAGAAGAGCGAAGGGCATGACGATTACAACCTTGTCACCAACCAGAAAGCAAAGAGATATGCTATAGCAAGACAGCTATCCAAGTCTGTAAAGATAAAAGAAGCATCAATTGTAGTGCTTCAATTCGAAACGCATCATCAGAGAGAGGGTTGGAGTGTGGAGGTTCCTACATAAAGTTTCTTGGGGAATAGTCGCTTCCTATCGCCGGCAATGGTGAACCTTGTTGTGCCGCCTACAACCATCATCGTCATCCCTGTCGTCATCGTGTACAGTCGCTTACTATTGCCAGTGATGGTGAACCTCATTTTTGTTTTCCTCAAACCCTAATCCCCTAATTATTTTCAGTTTGGGGAAAATCATATGAGAGAAGACACAACGGCAAAATAGGAATACTCATTGTGGTTAAAAACAAAAGGGTAAAATCATCTTTTAACATCCAAAACTAATACCTCACTAACATAGTCATCTGGCAGGGGAGGCTAATGTAATTTCTGAAAACACATGGAGGGGAATGTAATATGAGAAAAACACACAGAGGGATGTAAATTACTCTTATTTCTATATTCTTTAATGTATTTGTTCACATTTAGCGGGAAGAAAAAAAAAAGCCACAGCCCATGCTATGCTGTAATAGGTCCTCCGAATTCTGATAATTAGTTGATATGCTTATGGAAATGGCTTCTGATAGCTTTGCTTGTTGCACTCCTTGCAGCAATGCCCCTTGTCCAATGCTAGTCTTTAGAACGCTTTGATAACAATTTGAGCTTTTTTTTTTACGTCCAACTGAATAACAACAATACACTTTTTGTTGAGTCATTCAATTAAATTGAACTTTAATTTCTTTTCCTTATATGGAACCCACCTATGTATCGGTCCTGATGCTTTTAACATAAATAGGCACACCAGAGTTGGACTGCCTACTACCCAAAATTGAGATTTTCTAATTAGTTCTTTACCAAAAAAAAAAAAAAAAAGGATTTTCTAAATTAGTTAGTACATTTTTATTGAGGCCTCTTGTGCTCACTTTAATTATATTCTTAATTATTGATGTAGCCTAATTCTTAACTTAGACATGGGAAAATATAAAATTAACAAAATTATTTCAGTGGTTCGAAATATTGAAGATATGTATTCACTTGGGGTGAAAGTTTGGGTCTAACAACCCGAACCTTCCCTAAGCCACCCTGAACCCGAACAGAGCTTGGACCAAGTTTTTTGACCCTGAGGGCGGGTTAGAGTGGGTCGGGCTCGGGTTGAGGCCTCAGCCCAGCCCAATCCGGCCCGAAATTTAACCCTGAATTTTTATATTAAAATTTCAGGCTCCTATTGATATTTCATTTTTCTATAATTTTTCAATGCATAGGATACGAATGGCAAAAACATGTCAATCAAGGTTATTAATCCAATCATTGCAGAAACCAGGTTCAATGCAACACGACCCTAACAAGGTCAATTAGGGCTAGGTTGGGATGGTATGAACCCGATAGGGTTGGGCCTGAACATGAATCCGATAGGGTTGGGTTGGACCTAGGTTGAATTTTGATGACCTAGGGTTGGGTTAGGGTTTGAAGAAACCTGGCCCAACCTGACCCTGTTTCACCCCTAGCATGGTTTTAAGTATCTCCGATACCGATACGATACCCTCCGATACATATCTTAAATTTAGTCGGTCGATACGATACACACCGATACGATACATTGAATTTTTTAAATCATTTTGTATCGATATATATCCTACAATACATACCGATATGCATCAATACACCACTAATACACATTGATACGATACGACTCTATGAGAAATATAAAATTGAGGTAAAATGTACGTTTCGGTACGTATCGGTGAGTATCGGTATGTATCGATCGGTACGTATCGGTATATATCAGCACGTATTGGTGAGTATCGATACGTATCGGCGCTACGGTCATATAATGGCCAATATGGGTAATTTTTCAGAAAAAAACGATTTTTTG
>NW_024868356.1:15279-20398 GCF_013358625.1 Macadamia integrifolia | reverse complement strand
CAATAGCTTTTTTTAACAAATTCTTTATGCAAAAGTGTTTAAAAAAATGTTTCCTATCCATTTATGTGTGTATCTTTAACGTATCTTAGTGTATCTCCGATACGATACGATACCCTCCGATACGTATCTTAATTTTTGCCGATCGATACGGTGACCGATATCGATACTTTAATCCTTGACCCCTAGTATTCATCACTCCATCTCTCTCACACACATATATAAATCATGTTCCCATTGAGGCTTCATTTGATTGTAAAGAGAATCAAAAAGAATTTTATGATGGATAAATAAATAAAAAAAAAAAAAATTAATGTTCCCTGGTCGCACCCTCGCTATGCCCATACACAATCAGGTATGAAAAGACTGCCCAACCCCAACCCCTGGCCTGTGCGCTGATTGATGCCTTTGCCTGCTCTCCCATTGACCCACGCATTGTCATAGTAACCATAAGATCAAGATTTGTTCTTGGGTATGTTTGGAAGCCAAGAAAAAACAAAAAAGAATAAAAGAAAAAGAAAAACACCACTGGAAAGTGAAACCAACAAAATATTGTGTTGGCCGTAGTCGTACAAGGAGTGGGAAAGAGAAAATACGAATGAGAAACCTTATCATAAAATTCACTAACGTTACTGCCCATTTAATGGTTCAGGCCGGTTAAATGCCCATTGGGCAGCCCATGTAGCCAAGAATTTGTTCAAATCTCCAAGCAACATCCAGCGTGTACATAGCCTGAATACTCCTCTGGAGCCTCCAATCTCATCCACGTGCAGCTTTGGAAGTCCAACATGTAGGCCACGTGGCACCCTTCGTGCGTTGCTAACCCGACCACCAACAACTTTCCCTGCCATGTCAGCAGACACGAGGCCTCGCATACATCCGGTGGCAGCTCAGCAACTCCACGCCATGTCCCACTCCCGGCTTCTAGTACTGCCACGTAGCCACCCATGCAACTGCAGAACTTACCTCCTTCCCCGGCCACATAAGTCCTTGGACACGTGTCCGAATCAGCAAACAGGTCCATGTCCTGCACCCTGTCCAAATGCCACGTGGCTTGATCGTAAACCTCGGAGCTCCTCTCAAACTGACCTTGCTTATGTGTAGGATATCCACCGATGACTTGGAACTTGCCACCATGGAAGATTCCCTCGCACTCGTCCCGTTCTTTCATCATATCAGGAAGTGGGACCCACCTGTCCTCCAACGTGTCATACTGCATCGCAGATCCCAAGGCGTTCTTCTCCTCATCATGCCCACCAGCGATAAACACCATTCGATCGGAATCCGATGCACATGCAAAGAATGAACGTCGGACACCTGGCATATTGGCACCACGTTGCCAAGTGGAGGACACAAAATCGTAAACAAAAACCGTACTAATGACCTCCCAGGTCGCCGGATGCCACCCACCTAGAACCACCAATTTACTGCCAACGCCGGCGCACTTGCAGAACAAAGGCAACCCATCGGCGAAACCAGGAAGCGGCGGCAACTTTCCGAAAGTGCCGGTAGCTGGCTCGTAAAGCGTGAGCCAATAAGCAGGGGTAGATGGGTACTTGAGAGCTCCGAAACCTCGGTTGGGCTCAGCCTGTATGAGCACAACGATGGGTTGGGTCAAACCGTTAGCCTTCCTCTGGTGCTGAAGCTGTAGGGATTCAATCTCTTCTTTCCAGCCTTTCGAGACGGCTGAAATTGTAGGGAATACATTCTAAGGTACGCGCATTAAGCACTCGCGAGCAATCTCGTCGGGGAGTCTAGGAATCAAGTCCATCAGTCCGATAGACGTCGCTCTTCTCTCACAATTTGAGCTTTTAGGTGAAACAATAGCGTACAACCAGAAGAGAGCGTGTATGAAGACAAGAGAAAGGAGTTCAAATTCAAGGGTTTCTCTTCTCTTCACGGTTTATAGAACTGCTTGCCGTCGTGAGCTTGTAAAGAGGGAACACTGAAGAGGAATGTCAACGGTCAACAAAATTAACTATGGATTTTAACGAATCACACGTTGGTCTTAAATTCCTTTTTTATTATTTTAAAATTATATGAGAACATTTTACAAAAATATATATATTTTTTATGAGAACATATAATTTCTTAAAGCCCACGTTTAAATGACAGGGGTGGACCGTGGACCGGGTACTGGTTCATACGGCTCCTAGCCCAAATAATTTATAGAGATACCTTTTGTTTTTTTTTGTTTTTTCCTAAGATTTGGTCAAAGAAACAGATCCGAAAGGCCATGAGATGGGATGGGCAAACATTCCGTGGAGTGCATGGTACTCTATTAGTTAACATGTGTACGTGGAAAGCACATAGTTATTAAATTCGGATTCGGGAAAGATTTGGATTCGGGAATTATTCGGATTAATTTATTTAATTAATTCAATAATTCAGTCAAAATATCGGTAAAAAAAATGAGATAATAAGATTCGAGCTCAGATTCAGACTCGAGAATTATTCATTCATAATAAAAACAGACAAAAAATTCGAATGTTATTTTTAATATTTGTAATACTTATTTCATATTATCTCTCAATTATCATATATGCATAACATACAAATGATATAAAAATTAAAATTTTAAATTTTAAAGATAAAAATATTATATTTAGCTATTTTTTTCTTTATAAACTCATTTCCTATTACTCAAATAATTGAATCAGAGAAAGAGAGATTGAGAGGGTTTATTAAGCACAAATTCAGCTAGACCCACGTCACCCACCATGCATGTTCACCTTAAAGACTAGAGAGAGAGTAACGACTGTAAGACTTAGTCAAACCAAATTGGGGTGAGTATTTTTTTTTGTAAAAGTGTGAGAGATTATCTCAGGAAATATAAGCTTTGTCAGTTTTTTTTAAAAAAAGAACAAAATGTAACAATAGGATAATAAATGCATAATAATCACACTATTTTCTAAAGGCTTATTGAATTATTCAAGATAATTTTTTTTTTAAATGGGATAAATTTGATTATAATTCAGATAAAATTCGATTCTGCTGAATTATTCGTGAATTTTAAAGAAGTCAATAAAATCTAAGAATTTTTTAGAATTTTTTATTTGATTCGGATTCGGACCAAATTATTCGTAAAATTTGATAAAATTCTGTTCGGCCGAATTATTTGCGAATAATTTGGAGAATTTAATAACTAGGGAAAAACATAGACTATGAACTTCTAATAGTAAGCTTGTATCACGAGGTAGCCTCATATTAAAAAAAAGGGGGGGGGATAAAAGAGAATAAATATAGATTGGTTTGCATACACAATTAACGATATAGTGTATAGATCTTGTGTATATGATTGAATATGAGTCTAAAATTTAATATTTAATAATTATATGATCTTTCAAATATTTAGAAGGTCAGAATTGCCGCATCACCAACATGGAGATACAAACAAGGCAGGTTGTTTGAAAAAAAAAATTCTTAGAAATTTAATGTCACAACTAATGAAATTGATCAATCATGTGTCTTCTGTCAAGCTTAACCTGAGTCCTTATGGCATATTTTCCTCTCTTGCGGGTTTACTAAACATATTTGGGTTTCTTGCCCTTTGGGTTTAAATATTGAATATTTTTTGCTTCTTCTTTTATGCACTTTCAATTCTAATTTGATCCCTAAAAATAATCAAAATAGAATTTTCTCCACCTTTATCATAATATGTTATTTTATTTGTAGTCATGGGAATCATGTAATCTTTAAACATGATAAACATAATCCACACAAAATCCTTTCTCCTACATTATGGTGGATTAATATTCTTCAATCTAGCTCTCATATGCAGCCATCAAAACATGTACCTCTTACTGAACCCCAATCTTTGTCAACTTTCTCCTAAGTTTGACTTTATCATTATGAATCGTGTATCTGTTAATGATCCAAATTTCAATGTGTGTGGTTAGGCAACTTGTTTCCTATACAATGTGGAATATATCTCATTTACAAATGATTACTTGATGACAGGGAATTCCATTGAAGCAACCACTAGGGGCTTCCTCTCTGGAGTTCAACAAGAGCAAGTGAAGGGATAGAGCATAAAGGAAGCGTGTAGTAATTCTGAAGATCTTGAAACCCTATTTTTTTGACTGAGCAACCACCTCATGGCCTTGGAATGTAGTCCTCCTTTTTCTTAATGTCCACCTCATGGCCTTGGAATGATTATTGTTTTTTTGGCCAACTTAGCATATAGTAACATGATTAGAAAATCTAATATTTCCATTTGTGACCCTAAAAGCGATATTTTTATTTCACTTCTTTAATTGATTTTCTTCTTATTCCATTAAAGAAAAAAAAAATGATGTATGCTTTAAAGTTTTCTTATACCCATAAAAAACGATTCACCGGCCATCCTAAGGTCGGCAGACCTACTTATGGTTTTATTATAACCTCTATATGGTTTTACTGTTTTCCCATAATACTCTCTCAATGCCCCTTGCATCCATCTGAAGCCCGCGGTGATGCCCTTAGGAAACCTCAGTCCTCTGTTTTTCGTCTAAAATTTCAGAATAAGCGAGTTACTAAGTAAGATCCAATCTCCACTTTTTTTTTTTTTTTTTTTTTTCATCGAACTTGTTTCTCTAGTTCTTACATTGGACCATGTGGGACCGAAATCTCCATTCATTTTTCAGTTACAATTAAATTTAAAGAAGGCCCTGGTTTCATCTATAAACCACTTTCTATACGTTAAGGGCTAAAATGAACATTGATTTTGACCATGGATGTCAAGTGAGACAAAGAGATCTGTCAACGGATCAAAATGATCTTCAAGGCTTCAATGGCTGCAAGTTTCTACAGCTTCGGTAATCACGAATCACGATTCCTGAATAATAAATCAGTCAGTAAAAGTAGATTGACTCCTTCCAATTTAAATCATTTCTAATGCCATTTGCATTCAGGCCGATGTCGGCCAGATATCAATTATGTTGGTCAAAGAACAAATTGTGTCAAGTTTTGCTATTTTCTGGGGATTTAGTGAATCTTTGGTCATATCTCATCCAAATCTCATACTTGCCGCCCAAGACATGAACTTAGACACATACTAAAGACCTCGAGGACACCTAAAGAATTTAAAAAACATATATGACAAAGAGGTCTCCCAACTACAAATATTTGTCTCCCCCCCCTC
>NW_024868356.1:8527-15259 GCF_013358625.1 Macadamia integrifolia | reverse complement strand
CCCCCTCCCCCCTCCCACCTCCCAAACATTTGGAATCATAAAGGAGTTGAATTGTAGTACTTCACATCTGCTCTAGTTTGCACTAACACCTGAGCCCATGCCCTTCCAATCAAATAACATCCTTCACGAAAATTATAGAGGGTTAAGTCTTCTATCATCTCCTTTTTACTGTTTCACATTGTACTAAGTTATTTTATTTTTACTTAGCACAACTCACAGTGAAATGCAATCAGTTATACGATCCTTCGTGTAGAATTTCAAAACATGTTCTCTTCAAAGTTGTAGATTCGGTCCTAATATATTGTAATACCTTACTTCTTAAACCCGGTTTGATTATACGGTTGACTCAGTTTAACCATGCAGGACCCGAACCGAAGAGGGTTAAGGCGGGTTCCTTATGGACCATGATGGCAAGGGTGACTTTGAACACCGGCTGACCAAACAAGTCCGAATTAGTGTCAGATGAGACAGGTGTACCCAAGCTGTGTACATGCACATATCATAAGGTAGTGGAGTCATTTAAGAGGAACTTGCCACCTGTATTCTCTAAGGTGGGGAGTGATCCTCTAGAGCCGGACCAATGGATCCAAGAGCTGGAGAAAATATTTGAGGTGATTGAGTGCACAGATGCATAGAAACTCATTTGTGTGGGGTTGCAACTCAAGAAGGAGGCCAACTCTTGGTAGCAAGCCTCTAAGCCCATATTATTGGCCACACATCTGGAACCCACCTGGGAACAGTTCAAGGAGTTGTTCTTGGACAATCATTACCCACGTAGCTTCAGAGACCGCAAGGAGACGAAATTTATGGCCTTAACTCAAGGAGGTAAGACTATCCTTGAGTATCAGCAGCAGTTTGAGAGCTTGTTCCATTTTGCCCCTAGGCATATGAGAAAAGCTGAAGAAAAGGCTGTAAGATTTCTGAAGGGCCTAAAGGCATCCATTGGGTCTGTACTTGAGGTCTTAGACTTGACAGACTATGGCCAAATTGTGCAGAAGGCCAAGACTATGGAAGATAAGTAGAAGGGAGAACAGTCCCTCACACCTGGACTGTGGAAGAGAATAAATCCATTTCCGGATATGGGCAACTCCTCCAAGGCATACCGTGGGTCGTACAGTTCTGGGCCTACATATAGGCAGCCCTATAGGCCATCTAGCTACCCTCCTCGACCAGCTGGTGGTTTGGGCTCTACACCTTTCCACCCAAACACTAGTGCGGTACCTACAGTTCCAAGGCCGCCCCGACCTCCATCTTCAACAGGTCAAATGCAGAGGGGCCCTGCCCCAGTTTTGACATCACAGATCCGTTGCTTTAACTGCCATTCCTATGGGCACTATACAAAAGGCTGTCTGGTCAGATCAGCCTTACCCTCCAGTCAGCCCTCTGCGTACCGACCTCCCTTAACTCGGGGGAATCAACCGCAGGGAAGGATGTATGCCCTATCAGCTGAGGAAGCTGAGTCCAGCACAGAAGTGGTAGCAGGTACATTTTAAATTTAAGAATTCCCTTATGTTAAATATTAATGACCTGCTGTACTTATATGCATTGTTACACTAGGTGTCCTATCTATATCGGGCATACCAGCTTATGTCTTATTTAATTCAGGAGCTACACATTCATTCGTATCTAAGAGATTTGCTGAGAAACTTGGTATGTCACCCAGGACCCTAGATCATGGGATGATTGTTAGTATGCCAACTGGTAAAGTTACACAGTTGAAGAAGGTGTATGGGCCGTGCCCAGTGGAAATCAGTGGGAAGAAATTGGATGCACAACTCATTAAGTTTAATATGCAGAATTTCGATGTTATACTGGGCATGGATTGGTTGTCGGCTCATCGAGCTAATGTGATGTGTACTGAAAAGCTGATTAGGGTGATAGATGACGAAGGAAGAGAATTGGTCTACCGAGCAGATAAAATGAAACGGGTGAGAAAGGTCCTCATCTCCACCCTTTAAGCGGTAAAGTTGTTGGAGAGTGGATGTCAGGGCTACTTAGCATCGGTACTTGATGTTGATGTAAGGATTACACCTCTAGAATAGGTAAAGGTGGTTAAAGAGTTTTCCAACATCTTTCCAGATGATCTGATACATTTACCACCTGATAGAGAGTTAGAGTTTGCCATAGACTTGGTTCCTGAAGCAGCTCCAGTGTCTAAAGCCCCATACCGAATGGCACCAGCTGAACTGAAGGAGTTGCAGATGCAGTTGCAAGAATTGTTGGAGAAGGGGTTTATTCGCCCAAGTGTTTCACCTTGGGGTGCCCCAGTATTGTTTGTCAAGAAGAAGGATGGCAGCTTGCATATGTGCATTGATTACCGGGAATTGAATAAGCTAACCATTAAGAACCGGTATCCATTGCCACGTATTGATGATTTATTTGACCAACTGCAGGGTGCCAAGGTATTTTCAAAGATAGACCTTCGATCAGGCTATTATCAGCTCAAGATAAAGAGCGGCGACATGCCCAAGACAGCATTCAGGACTCGGTATGGTCACTATGAGTTCCTAGTGTTATCTTTTGGGTTAACCAATGCACCGGCAGCATTCATGGATTTAATGAATCGAGTATTTCACGATGGCCTCGATAAATGGATAATTATTTTTATTGATGACATCTTGATCTACTCCAAGACAGAAGAGGAGCACACTCAACATTTGAGAATGGTGTTACAGAGGTTGAGAGAACAACAATTGTTTGCCAAATACAGCAAATGTGAATTCTGGCTTGAGTAAGTTGGATTCCTGGGGCACGTAGTGTCTAAGGCCGGAATCGAGGTGGATCCTGATAAGGTGAAAGCAGTAGTAGTGGGAAAGCCCTAAAAATGTCACTGAAATTAGAAGCTTCTTGGGCTTGGCTGGGTACTACCAGCGCTTCATTGAAAATTTTGCTCGAATCTCAGCACCAATGACTAAATTAACCAAAAAGGGTGTGAGAGTCGACTGGGTAGAGGAATGTGAGAAGAGTTTCCAGGAATTGAAGAAGAGGCTGGTGCTGGCCCCTGTGTTGACCATCCCTGAAGGCACAGGTGGAATGACAGTCTACACTGATGCTTCCAAAGTTGGGTTGGGTTGTGTTCTCATGCAACGCGGAAAGGTGATAGCGTATGCTTCCCAACAACTAAAGGAGTATGAGAAGAACTACCCCACTCATGACTTGGAACTAGCCGTAGTCATTTTTGCCCTTAAGATTTGATGACATTACTTGTATGGGGAGAAGTGTGAGATATATAGTGATCACAAAAGCCTTAAGTACTTTTTCACCCAGAAAGATTTGAACATGAGGTAGAGGAGATGGCTTGAGCTCATGAAGGATTATGATTGCGACATTCAGTATCATCCCGGCAAGGCTAATGTAATGGCAGATGCGTTGAGTCGGAAGGCACAGACTGTGTCACTCTCACACATAGCAGTCAGCCCACCACTTGTACATGAGGCGACGCTAATAGATGAAGCTCTCTTATACGAAGGAGCAACCTTAGAGTTTGAACGTCAACCAGAAAACCTTATATGGTTGACTGTATCCTTGGTGGCTCTATAGGTGCATCCCACTATCAGGCAAGAGGTAATAATGAAATAACCTTTGGATCCTGAATTGCAGCGGATCAGAGTTAAGGTTTAAGATCAAACAATGAACGACCCAGATTTTGTTTTAGCCAGTGATGGGGCATTGATGTTTCGAGGCAGATTGTGTGTACCCGATGATTTGGATATACAAGACAAGATAGTGCGAGAAGCACATAGCTCCGAGTACTCACTCCACCCAGGAAGTACAAAGATGTATAAAGACCTCAAACAAAATTATTGGTGGCCAAGAATGAAAGTCACAATAGCTCTATATGTAGTGACTTGCCTTACATGCCAGAAAGTAAAAGCTGAGAGGCATCGACCTTATGGTACTCTTCAGCCACTCCCAGTACTAGACTGGAAGTGGGATAGGATTACAATGGACTTCATCACTGGACTACTATGTAGACCTAAGGGGATGGATGCGATATGGGTGATCATTGATCGACTTACTAAGACTGTTCATTTCATTCCCATCAAGACCAAGTTCTCTATGGCCAAATTAACACAACTTTATATGGAAAACATAGTGCGCTTACATGGAGTGCCAGTGAGCATTGTATCAGATAGGGACCCAAGATTCACTTTCAGATTTTGAAAAAGCTTCCAGCATGCCTTAGGATCACAATTGAATTTGAGTACTGCTTTTCACCCACAGACTGATGGTCAGTCGGAGCGAACCATACAGATATTAGAAGACATGCTCAGGGCATGTGCAATGGAAATGTGTGGTAGTTGGGAAGATTATATACCCCTTATGGAGTTTGCCTATAACAATAGTTACCAAGCTACAATTGAGATGGCTCCGTACGAGGCATTATATGGTAGGAAGTGCAGGACTCCTCTGTGTTGGGATGAGGTAGGCGAACGCCGAATATTAGGACCTGAAATGATACAGATGACTTGTGACAAGGTCGATGTTATTTGGGAAAGGATTAAAGCAGCTCAGTCACATCAAAAGAGCTATGCAGACAACCACAGAAAAGACATTGAATTTCAGCCAGGAGAAAAGGTGTTTCTCAAGATCTCTCCTACTAGATTTCACAAAAAGGGGAAGTTGAGCCCAAGATACATTGGCCCATTTGAGATCTTAGCCCGGGTTGGCTCAGTAGCCTATATGCTTGCTCTGCCGCCTTCACTCGGGGATGTTCATAACGTATTTCATGTATCTATGCTGAAGCGATACGTTCATGATCCATCTTATGTATTACCTGTGGAACCAGAATATCTAGAAGCTGATATAACCTATACAGAGCAGCCAGCTAAAATTTTGGATCGAAAGGTGAAAACCCTTCGCAATCGCTCCATTTCTTACGTAAAGGTGCGATGGGCTAATCATTCACTTGAAGAAGCATCTTGGGAGAAAGAGGATGAAATCCAAGCCAAGTACCCTCATCTTTTTTAACAACCAGGTACTCCAATTTCGAGGACGAAATTTTCAGAAAGGGGGGGTAAATGTAATACCCTACTTCTTAAACCCGGTCTGATTATACGGTTGACCTGGTTTAACCATGCAGGACCCAAACCGGAGAGGGTTAAGACGGGTTCCTTATGGACCATGATGGCAAGGGTGACTTTGAACACCGACTGGCCAGACAAGTCCGAGTTAGTGCCAGAGGAGACAGGTGTACCCAAGCCTTGTACATGCACATATCATAAGGCCATGTACGGATAAAGCAGGTACGTAGCCGTATCTTAAAGCGCATATGTATATTATATCTTATGTCGAGAGTGAGATTCGTGCCGAGAGTCGAATTCCATCAAAATCCCACTTGGTGACCAATTTTCGACCCTCAGGTGGGCGGTCACAGGTGGGAACATCCGCCCACCTGTGTGACCCACCCATGAGGTTACAAGATGTTTTAAAAAGTATAAATAGCTATCATTATGTTTTTCTTTTTTCTCATTTATGACACTCGGATGTTTGGTGAGAAGAGTAAAGAGGAGAGAGAAAAGAAGGGAAAGAAGAGGAAAAGGGAAGGAAGAGGAAGAAGAAATGGATTTCAGTGGCGCCAAGGTTTGATCTTCCCATTCCGATGCCGAAAAAGTGATCTCCAACACGAGATCTACGTTTAGAGGTGAGCAAAGGCTATATTCCCTAAACTTTCACCATACCCAAGTAAAACCCTTGATTTGGGTAGTGTTTCTTGAGGACTTGTAAATCCCCCTTGAGATGATGAATCTAAGGTTTAATAGATGGTTTATGTGTTGATTTTAAAGGATTTGAAGTGGTGTTTACAAGGTTGAAGAAGCATTGGTGATTTGAAGTGATTTTGGGGTCTTTGAACGAGTTCTTGAGCAAAGAAGGTAAGATGGTTTCCATTCCTTAAATCTAACCTAGATCTAGGTTAGAACCATCTTATGAGACCTTGAATGTGTGGAGAATGGGTTTGGAAAAGTCACATTTGATTTTTTAAAGGTTGGGGAAGGTTTGGGGGAAAATGGCATTTTTCCGCCAAGACCGGTGGGCCAAACCGATGGGCCAAATGGCCCGCCTGAGAAGGCAGGCCCTCGGGGCCAACCGACGGGCCAACCTACCCACCAATCCTAGCAGGGCCCTCGGGGCCAACCGGTGGGCCCAACAGGTGGGCCGACCTACCCACCGATCATGACTAGTGGGTCTGACTGGTGGGTCAAGACAGGTGGGCTGTCCGACCCACCCGAGAGGCTCCCAACGTGATGTTTTCGTTCGAATGCACCCAAAACGGACGTGCGACCTTCTTTTAGGATTCTAAACATGATTTTGCCATCAAATCTTGTTAGTTTTGACCCTAAGGTGGTGAAATGCTAACCCCATTCACTCATGATAGGTTCACCAAATCTTATGCTTCTCGCACCGGATCTCACCCGTACCAAGCGTGAGTCTTTGTACACTATAAGTAAGTGGGGAGAGGACATTTGGCCTTATATTAAGGCTTGTTTGGCATTCATTTAATTATATCTAGACTAGTCATGTCATCATGCAAATTATGTGTAACTTAGCCATCCTCATATTATTATGACTTGTGTGTTGTGTTTATTTTCTTAATGTCAAATGATGATGTGAATATATGATGAATGATGACATCATTGTGCATAATGCATTAGTAGACTAGATACCATAGTCGACTTAGAAACGAGTGCATTGGTGGCCCGTGGAATGGGACGCAAGGGTACTAGGCAATCG
>NW_024868356.1:6254-7773 GCF_013358625.1 Macadamia integrifolia | reverse complement strand
GAATATTTACAGGTAAATTAAGTCTTCCACTGAACTGATGAACACTTTCTTAGTTGTGTGTATGCTGTGGTTGGATACTGTATCAGATGATCCTGGCAGGTTTGAGTTAACCGGTGTTAACCCGGTCACCGGTCCGGTTCTGTGTGAATGGGGTGTAACATATTTTTTTATATACAACTATCATAAGTTTTAGATTTAATTTGCTATTTTTATCAAATTTATTTCCTTGCTAGTCTGTTCAAAACTTGAGATTTCCATTCCATAGAATCTCGCATTATGGATAATCTAATGCTATTTTGATTTAGAATTTTGAAAACAGTTTGTCTTTCAATATTGTTCATCTTGATGTTTCTATCTAACTTGATTTTTCGTGATTTTTATAATTTTTATTTCACTTTCTATTGACGATTTTCTCATAGTCTGTTCTTTCTTTTTTAGCATATTTGCATTCTTGTTTTTTCGTTAATTACTTATTTCAATATCCTTATATTTTCCCTATATACATATGATGGTTGTACGTAATGATTCCATCCCGATGTCTATGTTATCACTTACACCATGTCTCATGAGATGAATGCTAGGGCTAACTTTGTCTTGATTTTTTGACTTTTTAAGCATGTTTGTTCTACATTCAGTATACTAACCGTGCGGAGTAGCTGGATACGGGTATATTCAATCCTTTTTTTTTTATTCCATTTGGCAATGTTTTCCTTCAATGTTTGTGTGATATTGGTGCATGCATATACAAACCTAGTTTGCTCATTCAATAATATGTATATTTATCTAGGGTTAAAGTTTGGTTTAACCGGGTGGACCGAGGTGCATAATCCCTTCCGCAGAAACCAACCTAACATGAACCCTAACTTGCGGTTAGATAGTTTGGATAAAGTTATTCAATTTCAATTTATATCAGTGATGAGTCCTAGACCCTAATCTAGGTGGTGACTCTCTATTAATAGAGACTGTTGGACTCGAACAACTCATTCCATGAGCGGGAGGAGGTCCACGAAACCTGCCGATCCTCACAATTGATTTGGAGGACTTGGGCTTCCTTTCCAGACTTTGTTAACACAGAAGAACTCAGTTTCTGTATCTCGAAAATTAATCGCGCAAACTGCTACCATAAATAAATAGATAGATGTCTTTGTCTTTCAGGTTTGATCCCTATACACCACGACAGTCTTAAAAGGTTTAAAAATCAAGGGTTTTTTTATTCATTCTTCCCATGGTGACTTTGTACAAAAAGATAAAAAATCGACATACAAATGCAATCTCAATCGTTTTGTGCTATGTTTATGCAAAATTTATCCAAATACCACATGGTTCTGCAAATGCTTGAGTGGTGCATCGATGGCCACAAATGTGGCTATACTGATCTTGAGCCGGCTTATTTAGAAAATTTCCTTGTGGAGGGAACTCAGAGTTGTCACTTGCTCTAGAGTTGCAACGAGAGGCTCTTGTTGAGCACTGCAACCTTGCTATAAGGCGATAGGGTCCTTGCAACTTTGTGTCTAATTAT
>NW_024868356.1:0-4640 GCF_013358625.1 Macadamia integrifolia | reverse complement strand
ACATCCTTCGGAATGCATAGTACTGTACCAAGTTAACAAAGAAAAACTTGTATCACTAGGAAATATCATATAAAAGAAAATAGTGGAATGAATGAAAAATAACGAAGGATTGAGTTTTCCTGCACCTATGTTTGCAAGGATCAAGGTCAGTCAAGGGTTGGGGGGGTGGGTCGGGGGGTTGGAGGTAGGATTTCCGACCCTTCAATTGTACTCTAAATCTTATTATACGGTTAAGAAAAAATTTGTCCAAGAATAAATATTCATCATACAGTTAAGGAATGAATCTCTTTGATTGGGTCATAAAGCACAACACCCAAGAAAAAAAAATCTATTTAATTGTTTATTTATATCTAACTGTTGGTACTTGATTTTAGAAAATCTAGCCTACAAGGCAATCGGTCAATAAATCGACGTCGATTTATTGACCGATTGTATTAAGGAGTTGACTGGTAATCAAGTTAGCCAAAAAATGACACCCTTGAATTAAGGAATTGATCAATCAAAATAACTATCAGGTGGATCGAGTAGACTGACGGAATAAGGTCAGATGACTAATCGTGACATTTTACGGTCAGTTAACTGATTTTGACTTTTTACGATCAACTTATCGATTTTGACTTTTTACAGTTAGCATTTTGATTTTTTATGATCAGATGACCGAGTCTGGCTTAAGTGGTTACGGCAGTTATAACCAATTAACTATCCCACTAAGGACATGATTACGGTTAGCTGATCGAGTCTGACTTTTCGGTCAGTTAACCGAGTCTGACTTATGTGGTTAAGGAAGTTATAACTAATTAACTACCCCACTAAAGACATGATTAAACATGGGTTTTGCAGTTGCGAAACTATCAAAAGAGGAGGATCTTTCAAATAAAACTATAAAAGGGACTATGGTGGAAGGAGGAGGTCACACACAACACATCAAACAAACTCAAATATCAAGTCTATCTTCCTTTTCCGTTTTTATCTTTCATGTTTTAGATTAACATTTTCTTTTGAAGTCTTGTACTTCTTTCAAGTCATGTACTTCAGTTCATAGTGTAACGATCACGTCTCTAGTATGTTTACCATCAACAGAGATACATATCACATTTCTAGTATGTCTAATATCAACAGAGACAGCAGATCTCATTTCTGGTATGTTCAAAATCAATAGAGAACAGCTGGTCGTATTTCTGTTGTATTGAATATCAACAGAGACAAAATTACATTTTTCCCTTGTCTATGAGTTACTATCATTTGTCTTCATATTTTTCAATCCTTGCATCACATTTCTGCAAAGAACATTAAAAGTCCTTGAACCGATCAAGGCAAGAGAAGAGCTCAAGTTGCTTGATCGAAGTCAGATCTACTATTGAATCTAATCAAGAAGGATTCTGGAATGCCCACGCACACACCAGTACGGTCAGCTAACCGTGACGTAGGAAGGATTTTGTGGCCAAACACTAACAAGGACTGTGAAAAAAGTCACTTACCCCCTGAAAATAGGGACTGTATCTGAATGTTCCCTAAGCTATACCAGTAGGGTTCCTCCTCCCTTATAACATTTTAGTTGAGGCCTCCGGGGCTTCCTTTAGTTCCCTATTTATATGACGGTTTGTATAATCTTCAATAGAGTTTCTACGGCCACATTCTGCAGAATCTGGGTCGACCATGTTCCTTTGGTTCTTGCATTGGGCCATGTGGGACCAAAAAGCTCCATTCATCTTCCAGTTACAATTAAGGAGGAGGAGGAGGAGAAGGAGGGGGACAGAGAGGTTAAAATAAGGCTTTGGTTTCATCTATGAACTCTTTCTATATCTTTGGGGCTAGAGTGTACATTGATCTTGACCGAAGTGAGACAAAGAGATTTGGCCACCGATCAAAATGATCTTCAAGGCTTCAATCACTGCAGGTTTCTATAGATTCAATAATCATGGATTCATGAATAATCAGACAGTAAAAATTACATTGACTCCTTCCGATTTAAATCCTATCCGGGTCAACATAAAAAGGGTGATCATGGGCCCACCCACATCCATCCAGAACTCGGCTGGGCCTATTCAAAAACATAAAGTACCAGGCCCAGAGACAGCCCAATAATCTTCTCCACATGAGACATGAGTTCATGAATCAGGTGGGCCTATTTAAAAATATAAAAATACATGGCCCAGAAACATAATACTCTTCAATTTTTTCTTTCTCATAAGAATAGTGCCAAAAGTTCTGTCATGAGCCATGACTACTACTAACACCCTTCAATATAGGGGTGTCAACCGGTCGGGCCGGTTCGGTTTTGGTCGGGCTTAATCGGGCTTAAAGACTTTCAAAAGCTACACCGTGTCCGCCCATTTAACTAATCGGGCTTAGTTATTGAGGGCATGGTACACTTTATATTCGGTCGGTCGGTCTCGGGCTATAATCGGGCCACCTTAATCGGGCTTTAGTCGGGCCTTAACCGGGCTACGGACATGTTTAATGTTAAACGGGCTTTAACCGGTTTTTAAACGGGCCCTCTTTAAAATGTGCTATTATATTCCGGCCCACTTATGCAAGCCCAAAAAAATGACAATAAATCAATAAATGATACAAAATATAACCATTATTTAAAATGTGAACATGTCTTTACTTTTTAGTTTTTATTCTTTAATTTGGGGGGTAAAATAGGTATTCTACAATCATTAAAGGGTCGGACCAAGTCGGTGCACAATAGGCCGGTCTCGGTCGGGCGTTATTCGGTCGGTCTCGGTCTGGCGCCCGACGGTTCAAGTAGCAAAACCGAGACCGACCATTTATAAATGGGTCGGGCTCAAGCCCGACACGTTTAATAAACGGTCTGGGCCGGGCCGGTCTTTAAACGGTCGGTCCCAGTCGGTTTACCTGGTTTGGGCCACAAATTGACACCCCTACTTCAATAGGCCTTTTGGTATTGGACTTGACGTTATTTAAGGCTCATCATATGGACCCGGGCCTAAAGCATTAACCCACTAAAACTTTGGTGATCCATAATATAGCTATGGTAGAGGGAATTCCAGGTGTCAACAACGGTTGGTAACATGGATGTATGTTGATGGGTCTTGATAGAAAACCTTATACCCCACCCCGCATGTCAGATTAGGGGTAAAACCAGGCCCGGCTGGGCTGGTTTTTTTTTTTTTTTTTTTAAACCGAGCCCTAGCTTAGGCTCCCTTAATCAACTTAAACCAGGCCCAACCTAGCCTAGGTAGGGCTGAAATATCCCATCCCAGGCCCATCCCTACCGGTAAGAGCTAGCTTGTCTTCACTCTCAACTCTCGAGTCCTGAGTTTCTAATAAATCCAGCAATAAATTTGCTAGGCACAGTTAAATAGCTTCTATGCTATGTGTTATTAATTTGGGCGAAATGATGCTCCCTAGTTGCATGGTCTCTGCACCCAAACACAGAAGGACAGAAATTATGCTCCCATCCCAATTGATGCCCATGAGCGTCGTCATTGGTAGGTCATCTTATGGACCTTTAGTGGGACTAGGAGAATATCCTTCAACGTGTTCCATGCTTCTAACTCTTCATCAGTTCTTTCCAAGTTTTTATCTAAATTGAGGCCGTTATATGAGCTTTATGCACAAATTAAAATTTCATATTTGCTATCAGGGAGAATTCAGAGAAGGGATATAGCATGTCAACTTATTTCTTTATGTAATATATCTGTTAGCTGTAGTAGTAGTCAGTTGTATAATCAGGCCTAGTCACCCCCCAAATTTAGGATCCCGCACCATGATCGACATGTTTAGGGGGTATTTGGTTTGGTAAATCTTTGGGATGACATTCTTTATATGATAATTCTTAATTTTTGGAACTGTTTGGTTCCACTAGATTGACCCTCATAAGTGAGCACCCTACTTCCCATGAATAACCATATTACAAAGGATGTGTTCCAAATCTGAGTTTACCTCAACACTTAAACTCAGATTTAAGCAACCTTTTTACCACCTAATATAAAAGGAGAAAGTGAAAAGAAGTTCTCTACGGAAGCCAATATCTCAATCCGCGAGAAACATGTACTAGCCTCAAGGTAGGGGTGTCAATTCCTAAACCGAACCGGTAAAACCGGCCAGACCAAATCGGCCACCATAGTTTCTTCATTGAGTATTCTCCCATCTAGTCATGATTCCTCTACAGCAGATAGGTCGCCCATCTACCTATCCCTCCAGAAGTCAATTCTCCTACCATTTCCAACAATCTGCCTTTCCTTACTAGAAGTAAACCTCCACACCTTCTTAATCAAGGATTAAAGTATCGGTATCGGTCACAGTATTGGTTGGCTAAATTTAAGATACGTATCGAAGGGTATCGTATCATATCGGAGATACATTAAGATATTCTAAAGATCAAGGATTAAAGTATCGGTATCACATACCGTATCGATTGGTTAAATTTAAGATACGTATCGAAGGATATCGTATCGATATCGGAGATACTTTAAACTAGGGGTGTCAATTAGTGGCCCGACCCGACTAAACCGATCGGGACCGACCGTTTATAGATCGGCCCGGCCCGGACCGTTTATTAAACGTGTCGGGCTTGAGCCCGGCCCGTTTATAAATGGTCGGTCTCGGTTTTGCTACTTGGACCGTCGGGCGCCCGACCGAGACCGACCGAATAACGCCCGACCGAGACC
>NW_024868355.1:22318-122690 GCF_013358625.1 Macadamia integrifolia | reverse complement strand
GTGGTGCCATTCTGTACTAAGCTTTAGACACTGGTGCTACTCTAGGAATCAAATCGATTGCAAACTCTAACTCCTTGTCAGGCGGAAGTCGGGTTAAATCATCTAGGAAGATATTGTGAAATTCCCTGACTACATTTAATTCCTCTAATGGTGTGACTTTTGCTTCTACATTTTGTACTGAAGCTAGGCAGCTCTGACATATGTCTTCCAATAACTTTACCGCCTGTAACGTAGAGATGAGTGCATCTCTAGGTTGTTTCATCTTATCCGCCTGATACACAAGCCCTTCACCATCATCATTCATCACTTAATTTGCTTCTCGGCACATATAACATTTGCCCGATGAGTAGATAGCCAATCCATGCCCAATATAATATCAAAATTTTGCATATTAAATTTAATAAGTTGGGCATCCAACTTCTTCACACCTATTTCAACAGAACATGGCCTATACACTTCATTCAACTGTGCTACCTTACCCATAGGTGTGCTAACAATCAATTTACTTTCTAGAGCCCTAGGTCATATCAATCTTTTTAGCAAATCTTTTTTATATAAAAGAATGTGATGCACCAGAGTCAAGTAATACATAAGCCGGTATACCCGAGATAGATAGGGTACCTACTACGATATCGGGGCTTACTACAACCTCTTCAGTTGATAATACATACATTCTTCCTTGAGGTGGACCACCTTGAGTCAAAGTAGGTCTAGGAACAAGAGGCTGACTCTGCACCACAGCTGGCTTGTATGGGTAATTCTTTACAAAATGCCCAAGTAAATGGCAACATAACACCTGTTTTGAGAGGCTAGCACTGGTGCTAGTGCCATCTGTATCTAGCCTTGTGCAGTAGGAGGACGAGGTGGCACCGGGACCGTAGGCACCGTGCTAGTATTCAGGCAGAAGAAAGTAGTACCCGGTCTACGGGTTAGCTGACCGGGGCATATAACCTTATGACCTATAAGGCTACTGATATGATGGGCCATAATTATACGGCCCACAAAAACTCTTATTCGGGCCTCCCCAATCTGTATAGGGATTGGACCTCTTCCACAGTCCAGGTGAGGTGGAAGATTCTCCCTTCTGCTTGTCTTCTATAGTTTGGCCTTCTAGACAATTTGAACAAAATCATTCAAGTCCATGGCCCCCAAAATTGTACTAATGGATACTTTAGCCCTTTTAGAAACTTCGTTGCCTTTTCCTCTGCTGTTTTCATTGTGGAGGGGCAAAGTAAAACAACCCCTCAAACTATTGCTGGTATTCAAGGACAGACTTGTTTCCCTAAGTCAAAGCTAAGAATTCAGTCTCCTTTCGATCTCTGAAGCTAGTGGGGTAATAGTTTAATAGGAACAATTCCTTGAACTGTTCCCATGTTGGTTCTAGATGGGTTGCACCAAAATGGGCTTAAAAGCCTTTCACCATGAATCAACTTCATTCCTTAACTGTAACCCAACACATATGAGTTTTTGACGTTCTGTACATTCTATCACCTCAAATATCTTTTTCATTTCTTTATTACCTACCTTGGTGAAGATAGGTGGCAAGTGTCTCTTAAATTATTCCACCAACCTCGCAGCAGTGGCTGCTAGTGGATAGTACGGAGGATAAGTTAGGTAATACTAGTACGGCGGTGGCACCATATATGGAGGAGTGCCATAAGGAGGGAACCATGGAGTAACCCCAGGTGGAGTACCTCCTGGTTGGTCCTGTGGTGGTACTACAGGTAGTACACTCCCTTGTGTCTCAATAGGTGGAGCCCGAGGAGAAACACCTCCCGATTGAACTCCAACACCGAGTACAGTAAGAGGATCTTGTGGAAAGGGTATTCCACGAGGATGCTGACCCATATGCATAGGGTGCAATTGTTGTTGCACAACATTCATGAAAGTCTGTTGTTATTGGAGTAATTGTTGGTGGAATGCCTGTTGTGACTGTTGGATAAGAGCTAAAACATCATTGGGAGTAACAATAGGAGGAGGATACGGAATTTCAGGTGTAGGTGAGTCCCCAACTACATCTTCTTGTCTAAGACTCACCCGTGGTCGAGGTTCCCGAGGGTTAGGTGGTCCTCCAATGGGACGTGAAACACATGAGGCCCCTCTTGCACCACAGCCGGATCTAGTACATACCATGACGCTTCGTACCTGGATTGCATCAAGATTAGGTACAATTAAGTGCCACATTCGTCTCATGTAAGTACAAGATCAAATCACATCATACCTCCCATTACACAATCATAGTGCATTCCATCATCATAGCACGCATCCCAGGCATTGAGTTCTATGAGGTAGCATAATTATTCCACATAAGCATGCATGAGGATTAGTTGCACATCAGCCCATAATTCTCATAAAAATGGGGTTTACGAGGCTTGAATATCAAATCCCCAAAAACTGAGGATTTTCGGCCCAAAACTCCATACTGGCGGGTTATACCGACGGGTGGGTCATTTTGATGACCCGCTGGTAGCGACCCCTAGGTCTTCGCGCGATTCTATTTTAAGGGCAAAAAAGCCCTTATTTTTAAAAACTCTTCGCTTTTCTCTTTTCTCTCTCTTCTCTAAATCGTCCAAGGCACCAAGAGAAGACCCAAAAGCACCATTACAAGCCCTACACACGCCTCTCACTTGGATTCAAAGCCTCTACACTTCATTCTCAACATCAAGTAAGTAGAGTTTCCCTTTTTCTCTTTGGGATTTTGGTTACTTTTTGTTCAATAACCTCAAAAACTCCATTTTCTTTTGATTTCCTCCAACTAAATTGAATGTAGTATGTGGATTTGTCATTTCTTTGATGTTTCTCATCTCTAACATCACATATGCCCTCTCTATGGATTGCTTAACCCCATTTTCTCAAAAAATTTGTTGTTTTAGGGTTTCTCTCATTTTCTCTTTTATTTCTTATGAAATGTTTGATTCAATGAGTCTATACACTCACATTTGATTACATAATAGTGGTAGGAGTGCCACATTGTACATATGCACCACTTTTCTCACTTTGGTATAAATTCTCCTTGTTTCTAGGTTAGTGTTCTTGGGAAATTTGGGGCTTCACTTGTTTGACCTCAATATGCCAATTTGTACACATTTTCTTGAAATTAAACCTCTTCTCATTCGTTATTGCCAGTAGTTTCCTCAATTCCTTTGATATGCTAGGTTTATGCCACTCTCTGTGAAATTTTACATTTCTTCTTCTTTTGAAAAAAAATCTATTAATTTCCTCAAATGGTTGGCAGCCTTGGTATTTACATGTATCCATGCCTTAAATAATGTCTCCATCTCTTGTCTTTTATTAGTGTATTACCTCAAGCATCGAAATTCTATAATGTTCATTTTTCCACATATGGTTCTTGCCATTTACCATTTATATATAGTTTCATTATGTCAATAGCATTAAACTCGTAGGGCTCTTCTCCCTCATTTGTCATGCGACATGCATTGCTCCCCTCATACACTTTTCCTGAATGTCATTTCATTTACTATCATTCTTTTTTTTTTCAATTTCCTCCAAGTACCTTTTCAGTTTCTCTTACATCTTTCTTTTCCAACACTTCAGGATGTCATCCCGAAAAGACAAAGGAGCAGCCTCCTTATCTAGAAGTGGCAAGCTTCTAATAGGAAGAAGAGGGGCTCTGCCTCCAGTTCTTCTACTTCCCAGGCTTGAACCACATGAGATCCCTCTGAGGATTTTGAGGATTATGACGATAACGTGTTCCGTAGTCTTAAGGATGCACGTTCTTGGGTCGACTTCACCAAGAGACCCGTATTGATGGAGATGTCGGTTGTGATGGAGGACTTTGCTCGAGTTCAGCTACTCAAGCAATTCACAACCCTGGGTTGGGAATCCATGTTAGCATTCTACCGTCAGGGCTACCCTAACCTTGTGTGGCTATTTTATTGCAACCTTGAGGTGGCCTACGACAATCAGATGTATACCCTCACCATCCAGGTAATGGTTCAGAACATCAAGCTCCCCATTGACTTACTGGCAGAGATCTTGGGCATCTCCTTAGAGCGTACATGGTACTATTTCCCTCCTAGGGGTAGGGCTTTGGGTCCCCACATAAGCGAGAGCTTCCAAAAGCACGTATACCAGACCATTTGTGGTAGCGAGGTCCATCCCGAGTCTGAGACATCATTCCATGCTGAGGTTCAAGTCTTCAGTCGCTTGGCACAGTTCAACCTGCTTCCCCGGGCTGGGCATTGGAACCAGGTGAATTCCATGGCTGCTTATGTAGCATATTGCCTCTACATTGCCTTGGAACATCCCCCCGCCTGTGCCTTCTATATATAATCATAAAGATAATAGAATACCATGCAGCTCACCCCGCAGACGGTAACTACCCCTACTCTCAGTCACTCACCAAGATTTTTGAGTATTTTCACATAGACCTTGAGGGTGAAGTGGGTAGTGCCCCCTCGGACAGATTTGCCTAGGGCATCTTACATAAGATGGAGCTACTCCATCTGATGGAGCCGGCGATGGGGGAGGCAGCCCAAGAGGAGGTTGATGATGAGGAGGACTATATCCTTGAGGAGGAGGATATAGATGTCGATGTAGAGATGGAGGATGAGGTCCCCATCAGAGCAGTTCCACCATCTCTGGGTGGAGCCTTTGATTTTCAGGGTATAATGGGCGGGTTGAAGGCACTACAGGAGGGTCAAGAGAAACTCCTGACAGGGCAGGCAGCCATGCAAGAGACTCAAACTAGCATGGTCATGGACATAGATGACTTGGATACTAACTTGGACTCAGCTACTAGAGACACAGTGAGGAGCCAGAGATACCTACAGGAGGATATGGATTTGGTGCACCACAGGTTTGATTACTATGACCAACACTTGGGTATCAACTCAAGGTCTCGGCTGGGGAATGTCATTGACATCGATGATGATTGAGTGGGGCATGGTTTTCTTTTCTTTTCTACCTTATGGGATGAAATTTGGGGGTTATGTCTTCTTCTCCTCTTTTCTTGGAAATGTGGTTGTGGAACTCTATTTTCTTTCTCGTTTTCTACTTATTCTCTGCTTGATTGTACTTTTGTGGATATGTGAACTTTTTGGTACCCCCAACATATGAATACATCAAGGAAAAATTTTTAAATTTTGTGTTCTTTTAGATTTAATTGAAGTCTTTTATAGTTTCCCCAACCCCTTGTCTATTTTTGGGTTCCTAAGAACTTAGTCTTCCAAGATGTGTGTGATTAGAGCATCGCGCTCTGATACCACCATTGTCATGCCGCATTCACATAGAACCGGATCGGTGACTGGGTTCCCTCCGGGTAACCTAAAACCACCAGGATCATCAGACACAGTAATCATAACACAACAAGCCACAAGTAATCATGAAATATAATATTCTAGTTTAACAAAAGTCTTGTCATAAATGATTATCTGTAATTTTTCATATACTCTTGATACCCAAATAGTTATACATAAAGTATTTACATGTGGGCCCATAGGCATTATATTTATACAAGAAACAGTAATGTAACTACTGAGAGTGCAAAAAGAAAATATACCTAAAGAATAAAAAAGAGTACAATAAATGGAATCTGTCACTGTTGCCCTGCAACACAACCCTCACATAGGCAGTTGTCACCATGTTCGAATTCTTTGGGGACCCATCAATCCCCCACTAGGGTTTCATCGGTAGGACCCGGCACAGGTTCCTCTACTTAATAGCCTGTAAAATCATCTAAAAAGGTATGTGCACGAGGGGTGAGCTCACTAGCTCAGTAAATGGAAAGAAAGATGCACACAAGCAAATGCAAAACAAATGATATTAGATGCATGATATTCATTTTAATCCTATTCCACCTAAACAATCATTACTAGGTCATAGGTAACATGCTACTCACAACCACAGTATGCGTATGCCTTGGGTTCAAGAGGCGTTCTCTATCCCGTGATACGCCCATAGGGTTGTCAGAAAAGGCCCGCCGTGAGCACTCAAAAAAATAAATCGTGGTTGAACCACAGCAGAAATTAAAAGCAGTATGATTGGCCCTCTTAATATATCACCAAGGTTTCCAACTATCCTAATGATCAGCCAGGCGTACTTCTAACCACCACGGCAGTCCGTGATCGACGCTTCCCCCCAGTGATAACCTAACACATAAACCCCTGTTGGGAAGGGTCGTAGCATGAGGGAATATAAAATCCTAACCACATGCTCCTACATGAGATAGTACAACTGCATAGTACTTTCGTGTCCCATTCCACAGTATACCAATGCATTTGTTTCTAAGTCGACTATGGCATCTAATATAGAAATCCCACACATGATCGAAAAACACCATCATCATAATCCATCATATAATAAATCTATTCTCAAGATTTCAAGCAAGTAATTATGCATATAGAATTTAAGATACATCATGTTCAGTTCTAAATGCATCATTCATTCATCAATCATATGCATGGAAATGGTCATAACGCGTATAATAGTGTGAAGAAGTTCATTGGTGAGTTTGAGTTCCATCGGAGCTCATTTGGGCAACAGGTGGGTCATACACATGGGTAGGAGAACCCACCTGTGAAATCTTCCTAGATCGATGGGTCATACTGGTGGGTGTGGCACCCGTCGGTCTTACCCTTCGATTGACCCAAAGGGAATAGGCGAGACTGGTAGGTTGCACCGGCGGGTCAGGCACTCGTCGGTCTTACCCGCCGGTTGACCCAGAGGGGACAGGTATGACTGGTAGGTCACACCGGTGGGTCAGGCACCCACTAATCTTACCCACTAGTTGACCTAGAGGGAATAGGCCAAACTGGTAGGTTGCACCGATAGGTCTTACCTGTCGATTTTTCTCGGGTTTTGTTATTCTCCTTCTTTCTTTCATTCCAACTCTTAGAACCCCAATAATGTGGTTCCCACTTCATTTCCCACACATTCTAAACCCCATCTACTTGATTGTACCATGGATCTAAGCTATTAACAAGATTTGGGGAAGAAATCATACCTTTGCTTAAAAACCCCAAATCTTAGGATTTCTCTCCTCCCAACCTCAAATACCACTTCAATTACTCCCAAATCCTTGTTTCCTTCTTAAATCCTTCAAGGAAATCACAAAGGGGTTTCATTATTCCCTAGATTCAACCGTACATACAAGGGTTTCATCATATTTCAAGGGTTTATGGCGATACTTTCCTTAAAATGTAGATCTCAAAACATTGGTGAAGATACCGGAGGTGGAAAGGTAAAACGTGTCTAGGGGATCCAAGGGGGAAGCCTCTTCCCTCTTCCTTCTTTCCTTCTTCCTCTTTTCTCCGTCTTCTTTACTCCACTCACCAAACTTAGCTGAAATCATAAATGGGAGAGAGAAAGGGGGTTTAAGTGCTATTTATACTTTGGTTCATAAATATCTTGTAAGATCTATTTGGTTTTGCCCATTTATTGACCAAAACACATTAATTTGCATTTTTGGTGAAGTACCAGACACCTTCGGGCATACAAGACCTCATCCATGCCGGGCATGTTGGGGTCCACGTTACCTCAACAAGTGAGCCACACTGGTGGGTCTCGCACCTACCAATGACACCCACCAGTTGGCCAAAACAAGCCAACCTTGCTGTATTTTTGGAGAAAAATGGAGTCTTAACATGTATCCTACACTTGCCATGTGTTGTGGACCAAGTTCCTATCATTCAAATATGATAATGTACCTTTCCTATCCATATATTGCCTCATGATATGTGCACGGGCATGGCTTAAACATGCAAATCATCTCGGGTACGGGGTCAATCTTATCCGACCACCCCGCATTTGTCGTCACCCTTGATGTCATGTACCATAAGGCACCAGCATCAACCATCTTCGATTTGGACCTTGCAAAACCAAACCAAACCGACCAGTCAATAAATCGGGTTTAAAGAGCAGGGCTCTACATTCAATCTAACTAAGATGTCAGAGCCAAATCTTTCCTGAAAACATATAATAGCAATGCCACCAGTCAAAAGGTATGTCAGCAACCTTAAATCTTTCCTAGAAAAATATTAGAGCTTCTAGGGCAGTGCTTCAACTTAGAAAAAAGCAAGATGTTCCTAGGAAGGATCCCTTCAAACAGAAGGCAGTAGCTTGCAGAGGAGCTAGCTATTCCTATTTGAAATTTTCCTACCAAGTATTTGAGTGTGGAAATCTTCCAAGGAAGCTTCCAAGGAAGAGTCAAGAGGGACCCCCTTTTATTTGTGATGGACAGAATCAAGGCAAAATTCGCTGCCTGGAAAGGTAAGCTCCTCTCTTTGGCTAGAAGGGTTGAACTTGTTCGATCAATGGTCTCTAGGCTGCCTTTGCATAACTTCTCAGTTTACTAGTGGCTATCATCTCTAATAAAGTATCTTGAGAAATGGATGAGGAATTTCATATAGACAGGGAGATTGATACCTCAAAGGCAATTATTGTGAGATGGGATATGGTGTACAAGCCTAAAAGGGAAGGTGGTTTGAGTTGAGAATAAGGAGACTCAGGGATGTTAACAAAGCTTTACTTGCTAAGCTAACTTGGAAGGTAAAACATGAAGACTCATATCTCAGTAGACTCCTTAGTGCTAGATTCTTATCTAGTCATGGGCGACTCAAGAAAGGCTACAAAGGTTCCTCTATTTGGCCTGGAATCAAGAGGATGTGGAATTTTGTTGCTAATAATGAGAGATGAACCATGGGTGACGGGAGAAATATTTGATTTTTGGAGACAGAACTGGATGGGTCCCGAATCTATTTATGACATATCTCGTCTTGGGGAGGATATCTTCAATAATCATATCCCTTTTGTGGCTCAGTTCATAGACAAGGGAGAATGGAAGCTGCCTTCGGTTGAATCAAGACTTATAAAGCTTGCCTTTAAGTCAATTAGAGCTATGCCTTTGAGTCAATTAGAGCTATGCCTCTCCCATCTGTTCCCTTGGCAGATAAATGTGTATGGAAATTAGATCCGATGGGGAGTTTTTCTGTTAAGTCTGCTTGGGAAAGAATCAAGGATCCGCCAAATTCAATCACTGACGAGCTACACCTAGATGAAGCAAGCCGCCCACGTTTCAGATTCTACAGATAGCGGTTGTGAGCCTCTGCTGATGGCAATGCCAAGGGTAGAGGCTCACTCCGTTTTTTTTTTTTTGGTTTTATCATGTACTTCTTTTTTATTATTTTTTCCCTTTTTTAATAAAATTTTGATCTTCTAGCCAAAAAAAAAAAAAGATTAATGTGGTGATCTTTAAATTTATTATACATACACCTCCACCAAATGTCGATCAAGGCATATGAATTTCTCTCTGTGCCACCAGTCAAAAGCCACATGTACATTTGCATGTGCATATTTTACTAGTATACACACACACACACACACAAACAGAGGTAAACAGAGAGATGGAGAGAATGGTGAGGAGGCACACCATTAGGATTTGAAAGCTGAAACGAGCAGATTCCTTGAGAGACCCTATGAGACTCCTCGAGACACCGGCCTTGAAATCTCCGATGCTGCTGATGAGACACTTTCTTCTTCTACTGATTTTGGGGTCTCTGATCTAGCTTTCCGACAACACTACGAACAAAGGCGGGAAGAAGATGGTTAGTGTTTGCGTGTCGGTCAGAAATTATATAGAATCAACAAACTTAGTCTTTTCCCAAGTTAAATGGGTCAGCCAAAAGTTACATAGAAATTTTTATTGATAAAAGGACTTTATTAATGACGGAGAACAACGTTACAATAAAGTCAGCAGGCAAAAGAGAAAAAGGGCAAGGGCAGGGGAGGAGAAAAAGAAAGGGATAAAAATCGTCTGTTTTTCCCTTTCCTGTTTTTCTTGTGTTTTGCTAGTTGCAGATGATGACACGTGTCATCAACGGTCAAGATTAATTCAGTTGGATGAGGGTTATTACATTTAGTTTGGTTTTTAACGTAATCTTGACCGTTCACTTAAAATAATACCACATGTCGTCTTCTGAAGGTAGCAAAACAAGAAAAACATGGATAAAGAAAAACAGACGATTTTTTTCCAAAAGAAAGGGGGGTCGTCCGGACGTCACTCTGCCCTCTTATATCTAATAAGGGATACCTCTCATTTTCGCTACCCTACCCCATAGAACAACTTTTTAGTTAATAGAGGTCCTGCGACTGCTGTTTAGGGCCCAAGCCTTTCAAGAAAAAAAAATTTTTTGATAGTTCTATTTGGAAATCAAAATTAGGCCTTCATCATATTCATGTGATCACAAAAATCAAAACTTATCCTGAAAGTAACACATTAATAAAAGCACATGATTCACTGATCTTCCCATTTAACATGATTAACATCGACAACATCAACGCAAAATTTATAAGGAAATTAAAAATCATCAATTTTTGAAAGGCTAGTAATACTGTGTAATAGCCACTAAAAACAAGTGGCAAGACTCCTCAATCATGGCCAAGTGGCAACCCCTTTTTGTACTCGAACGGGCCCACAGTGTACAAGTGCATCTTGTTATGGAGAAGGCGAGGGCCTGAAAGAGGGCATCCGGTAATCCCCTTGTTGACATTAGTGGGAATGCTGCATGAAATCGATGAAGACATGTCAAGGTATCCCTTGCACTGTGTGATGTTTCCCACTTCTTTGATCTCTGTCAAGGACATCTTTGCTAAGAAGTATCCTGATTTGTTTGTGTCACTCATCACAGTGTAGCTACCTGTCACAACTCCATGCTTGTCTACTGCCTTGCATGTTATCCTTGCCACAGCTCCTACAATATGATGATCAAGAATTAATATTTTATGCATGCGAAGAGTCTCTACTGATCATCAAATATACTCAGTAGGTTTGTGAGGGGTTTTTTTTATGGTAAACAAAACTTTACTCATGTATTGCAATGTATCAAATCAAAGAACAATGGATACCTTTATTCTAACAGTTGTCTTTCTTATGCATAGATTTTCTATTCCTAATTGTTGTGATTGTGTAATCGAAAACACTGCGACGAAAAGAATGGACAAAAAATAAAAATACCCCCTATTTTAATGGGAGAAAAAACCGCATTATACCCCTTACCTTCGGCCAAGGGTGGGGGGAGGGAATTGTCTGAACCATTTTAGTTAAGCGCAAGTCTGTCGGGAATAATATCCTACGACTAGAACACATTTTTTTTTTTAAACCTACCCTCACTCCTTACAAGGGCCTGACCTTAGATCCTAATTCAGCTAAAATAAATATCTATAAGTACCTTTAAGGGCCGTGAGGTTAGATCCGGCTTTGCAATAAATCATTCCCTGCACGCCAATCGACTTCACATCATTCTCTTCTTCTGGCGTGGGCAAGTGAAAGTGGTAGTGGGGTGGAGGATGGTGAGGAGGAGGTGGAGCATGATGAGGAGGTGGAGGAGCATGGTGAGGAGGTGGAGGAGGAGGGTGGTGAGGAGGAGGTGGAGGGTGGTGAGGAGGAGGTGGAGGGGAAGTGTAATAATAGTGTTTGGCATTGACTGTGAGTGCCAAGAGAGCCATGAAGGACAATAGGAGGATATGGTTCAAGCCTGCCATGACTGCTTGTTATCTTTCTTCTCTTCTACACCTTCTTGAATAGTTGGATTCTTGTTGATGATGAGATGACAAGTTGATCTATCCTGAGCCTTTTTATAGGGGATTGTTTGGATGACTAAATTAAGTGTCATAATGTATTCATAATTAACGAGGATGCACGATGGGGGAGGAAACATTTTGTGTCAATTGGTAGCATGCACGTTTGGGGCTTATAAGAGACAACATAAATAAAGAAGCACTTAAACTTGACCTGACAGAACGTTGTAACGCACTACTCACCGTCCCGTATGGAACCAATGTTTTGTTAAAAAAAGACCGGATTAGGACTGGTTCTTGTCTTGACCATTTAGGACTGGTTCTTCTTTTGATCTCTCTCAACAGTACTAAGAACGCCTACGACCTTGGACAAGGTCGTTGTTGACTTGTTGAGCTTAAGCCAAAGGGTCAACCAGTTCTGCGGTCCCAGATATGAACCGCCACGAATGGTCCACCGTCCACCGTCCAACCTTCAACGTCCAAATATGACAATCAATGAAAATTAATTAATAATCTTGAATTTGAGGCTAAACTATCTGCATTTCTGTCATGTGATATAATTGGTGGCTTCAAAATTTTGAGAGGTGGGTGAGGTCCGAAGTTCATGGGAGTGGCGGAGATCACGGGAAGAGCTGGTATAGGAGTCAGGTTTCCAGAAAATTGTTCTCTTAGATTCGCCATTTGGGACCAAAGAAATGAAACATGGTATCGAATATTTTCATGTTAATCATTGTCGATACGGATACCCAATGGAGGAGGGGTGGTCCTGCACGAGGGAATAGGTTGGGAGAAGGAGCCCAGGGTGGGGGTTGCGAGAGCCGAGAGGGAGGAGATCGGGTAAGTGGGCTGGGAAAGTAGCAAAGGGAAGGGTTGCAGGAGGTAGGAGAGGGCAGGCTCCAGGCAGGAGTAAACATCATTGCAAAGCCTCCCTTTTCTTACTTCTTATTCATGATGCACATGATTCGGATTGGTTTAGCATGCCCATGGTTGAAGTCTAGATTAACTGAGTGAGCCGTGATGTTTAACACCTTCCTCTGACTACAATCTGATATTTACCTGATCTTTGATTGGATCAGTTTGGAGAGGAATTAATAGGTTTCTTGTTTGTTATTATGTTTGGGTCTTACACACTAATTTAGGTGGCAATTCTTTGTCATTGAGACCTAGAGCAAAATCACTCCCGGTTCGGTCTAAGCCCTGTTTCCTGTAGTTTGGTCTAAACCTCCAAACCGGATCCCCCATCGTTTTTACACACACTACATACAAAATCATGCATCTCTCTCTCTCTCTCTCTCTCTCCAGATTTTGAGAGGTAGGGTTTGTAAAACCCTAATTCATGAAGAACATCTCTATTGCGTTGATTTCTATCGCCCACGCAAAGTACTTAGATCCTTCAGAGCACCTGTACTTATAGGTTTTGACCCCCATTGTATATATTTAATTTATTAAACTTGTAGCACATTTTATGGTGTGAAAATGCAAAATTTTTATTAAGCATTCCCCAACGCCAATAGGAGAAAAAAACTGAATTCATGATTAACATTCATGGTACTATGGCTTCTCACCCTAATGAGGTGGTTGATCATGTGGTGGAGTACTATGAGTCTTTTCATAAAGCCAGCCCAGTAGTTGAGCACGGTGAGCTCTTGGACTGCATTCCTCGTGTTCTGGATGAGTTGGATGTTAGCGGGTTGGAAGCCATTCCAAGTGATGATGAAATCAAGCTAGCAGTGTGGGACCTTGACCCTGACAGTTCTCCAGGGCCTAATGGTTTCTCTGGTGCATTCTTTAGACACTGTTGGGGGCTAGTATGTTTTGATGTTTGTAGAGCAGTGAAAGGTTTTTTCAGGTCTGGCATCCTTCCTAAAGGGATTAATAATAGCCTTTTGGTCGTTATCCCAAAAATTGAAGGTGCTAACTCTCTGGATAAGTTTAGGCTGCTTTGTATGCATAATTTTTTCTGTAAAATTTTGTCTAAGATTATGGCATCAAGACTCTCCTCCCTCCTTCCTAAGCTTATCGTAGAAGAGCAAGGAGCCTTTCAGAAAAGGCAAGGTGATCCAATCCAACATTTGCCTGGCTTCGGAGTTAGCTAACCTCATGTTTGATTGTACTAGAGGTGGCAGTAAGGGCATCAAAATTGATATTCAGAAAGCTTGGAGCTTTCTCTTCCAAGTTCCGAAAAAGTTCAGATTCTCTGACATTTGGATTGCCTGACTGCATCAAATACTTGTTTCTTCTAGGATTTCAGTGCTACTTAATGGTGGTCCTGTTGGCTTCTTTGGTGTTGAGAGAGGACTGTGCCAAGGCGACCCCATTTCCCCCCTTTTATTTATTCTTGCCGAGAAGGTTTTGTGTAGGGGGATCTATCTTATGCTTAAGAAAAAGAAGTTGCAGTCTCTCAAAGGCCCGCAAAGAGTTCAGATGCCTGGTTTTCTTCTTTTTGCTGATGATATTTTTTTCTTTTTGAATGGATCTATCAGATATGTCAGGCAGCTCCATAGTTTCTTTACAAAGTATCAATGGTTCTCAAGGCAAAAGATCAACCTGGACAAGAGTCAGCTTTTCCTTGGGAAAATGTGTTTGGATAGGAAGTAGCTCATCTCTGGAACGACATCCGTCACAGAAACCCTAAGGACGCTTTTGGTTGTGTAAATCTACAGAAAGTCTTTCTTTAGATTCAAAATTTTTTGTTTTTTGAAGTGTTTGGTTCAAATAGAATGTCGTTCACATGGGAGGGACATAGTTCTTAAGAATCACAAAATTGTAAAGGATGACATTCAGGGCTGAGTTTACCTCAGCATTTAAACTCATATATGGCATACATTTTTGGAAAATGGTATAAAATGGGTACTCCATATTTGAGTGAAAAATCGAGGGCTATTTCTCAAAACCAGAGGTGACTCCGTTACCTTCATACCTTTGAACATTCCAACCAAAGAAGGAAGACGTCCACTGCCAACCTACCTGGTCACTCTCCCATTGTCGAATGTATTCATTTCTCTCTCTTTCTCTTCCTCATGCGCACACACTCTCCCTCTCTCTCTCTCCATTTCTGTCAATCTTACTGAATATTTTCTGCAAAACCTTGGATTTGTTGAAAGATCTGGGAGGCTATTGTTCAGTGGAGATTTGGGAATTTCTTTCCTATTTTACGAAATTAGGTAAAAAATTGAAAGTTACGGAGATTAAAGATTAAATGGGGATTTCTTTCTTATTGAGCATGTCCGAATGTTCTTGGTGGGATTCCAGTGTTGCTGGGGTGTACTGAATGTTGCCCCATTTGTTTAAAATTGTGCAGGAGCAGATTAGGATGTCACCACCGGCTTGGATGGGCATACTTGCTAGTAGATTTCAATCATTTATATACTTCGGATTACATTTCTTGATGGTACAAAGAATTGGAAATGTAGGATAAGGTAGGATATTGTTTTGGGATAACAGTACTGTCATAGTTTTTGAAGAATGTTATTAACTAATTACTGATGCACAGGAGGGTTTGAATATTAGGGAATTGATATTACCATATTGAAGCATGCTTCTGGTTTGATATCTTCAACTTGTGGGGAAAATTCTTTTTATCTCTCGAATTCATTTTTTGTTTCTAGTTATCCCGGTCTTTGTACTTGGATTTGAGATCTTAGTGCAATGTTTTGAAGATTAAATGGGGACATAGTTCAATCCTCTTTATAATTTTTTCTGGTGATGGGGAAGAAATATTGCACTGGTTGGTAAGGGGGTGAAATGGGTAGTGAAGATGAATCACACACTGAATGAGGATAACCAAACAGTTTTTGAGGAAAAATCACTACATAGAATCAGGGTAACCAAATAGTTTTCTGGGAAGAAAGATGTAACAGACTGAAGGTAACCAACGATTTTTCAGTTACGAAGATTGTTTAAGAGAATGTCTCTCAAAAGATTGACATCCATGTTCGATACATGGACCATTAGATTTACACAACCAAATGCGCCCTAAGGTTCCATGGCATGATTTGGTTTGGATGAGAAGTCTCTCTCTCATAGTTAGTAAGTTCAAGAATGGCAATAATACGGGAGCAGATACATACAACAATTAAACGGGTCATACAGAAACAATACTTTTCAAAAATTTGGTGCAATAAAACGTGCACGGCAATGATACAGTACATGTTTAACACGGTTGCTATGCAAAAATCCAGGAGCAAAAATTCGGGTGTGTTTTGGTATTAAGATTGAACTAAAACTAGTTGTTTATAACTAAATTTTAATATCCCATGCTATTATAAACACCTAAATCCAAATAATAACATATATTGTCAAAATAATAATAATAATAATAATAATAATAATAGCATGTGGATAATCATTTAACAAATTAAAATATCATCATTGATATTATCTCATCAAATAAGAAAATCCACAACAACCCCTACTGATGTGGATTCAAACTCTAAAATTGGAATCAGATCATGTATAGGTTCAACCAGATATTCAATACTTCAATCGTAATAACATAGATTCATAATTAAGGTAAAATGGCAAAATTATAATTAAGTAGACTTAATAGGCTAATAGATAGGAAGAAGAGGGGGGACACATGATATTTGATTAATAGATTTAGGACAATTTGAGATGCAGGTAAATAAAGGGTATAAAGTAACAAAGGAGAGAGGGAGGGGTAATATGGAAAGAGGGGTTGGAATTAATGAAATAAGAAAGTGAGACACGTGTCATCCACATTTTTCTCAAAATTGAGAACCCTGCAGAAATTGAGAAGTGTCGTTTTGATTTTTGGGGTTGATTTTTTTTCCCAAACTAAGCGTATTAATAAATATAAAACGTATTATACGCGTTTAAAACACGTATAATATGAGTACCTATAAAATACGCTTATAATACATATTTTTCGGATTGATACGCCAAATTATGACTTTTTAATTGAAACGTTCGGATACGGCAAAAATCCACGTATTATATGCAAATTTACTAACTATGCTTTGTCCTCGGTAGTCAACTTTTGGATGGTGTTTGTGCCATGAAAAGCTACATATTGATGACAATATTAGGAAAAAAGAATTTCTTTAGCCTCCATGTGTGTTGTGTGAGAAGCGCACTCTGAGTCCTTGACCCATCTCATTTTAGATTGCAGTATCTCGCAGTAGATTTGGAATAATTTTTTGTCTTTTTTTGATCTCAGTTGGAAGGATCAAGCCTCCATTGCTGGAAGAGAAAAAGAAGAATTCTGTCAGTAAAGTACCCTTGGGCGGATGGCATGGTCATCATTGCTAATGTTATTTGGCAAGAAAAGAACCACAGACGGCATGGTGGAAAGGGTAGGGATGCCCCTCTACTGTTTAGCAAGGTGCTGAGGCCACTAAAAGAGACAAGTCTCAACTTGAAGGGAGTCATTCGGTCTGCCTTTGATCTTCTTTGTTGTAGGAAGTTGGGGCTGCACGTGACTCCAAGCAGTTCCCTCACCATCCTTGAAATCAATTGGAGTAAGCCTCCTTGCTCCAGGGCAAAGTTAAAAGTTGATGGTAGGTCCATGGGAAATCCTGGAAGTGCTGGAGGTGGAGGTGTTAAGCAAGATTACCAGGGGAAGGTTTCCTTTTCCTTCAAGCTCTACTTTGGTATTAATACAAACTATTATGCAGAATTCAGGAGCTTATTGGGGGGTATTCGTCATGCCATGAATCAAGGGATAACTAGATTGTCGATAGAGACAAACTCTATGGTTGTTGTCACTGCTGTTCAAGGTAGGTCTATTCTTGGTTTGCTCTTCAAGATTGGATCTTCCTGCAACACTACCTCAATACAATTTCCTGGAAGATTTCTCATTGTTACAGGGAAGCAAACCATGTAGTTGATTACTTTGCTAAATCAGATGCCAAAACTGGGGTTTCTAGAACCATGGAGGAATTTCCTTCCTATATTATAAAGGAAATTAGATGTGACATGTTTTCCAAGTCAAGGTTTAGATTTTGCATATAGCTTTGGAGGACCCTGCAAATGGCAATGCCGAAGGTGGGGTCCCTTCTTTAGCTAAGTTTCTTTTTGATGTACTTTATTTTTCATTCTAAGTTATAGATTCTATCAACGGTACCCTGTCCGTGAGTGAGGAACCGTTGAGTGTATTACAAATTTTTCATAAACCCCAAAATAACCTTAGTTTATAGGAGATGACGAATTTGCCCTAACTTTTTATCCTCTTCTTCCTTGAGAAGAAGATGGAGAGTTAGGGTTTATTCATTTTGAAATCTACAATCGAAGAGAGTGTTTTGGCGATCGATTCTTGTTCATCTTGTTGAAGATCAACTCTCAATTGCATCTTCTTCCTTGAGAAGTCGTAGAAAACGTGCGATTTATGGTTCTAAAGTTAGATTAAATCGTAGAGAGCGTGTTACCTTGAAGATCGAGGTTTTCTATTTCCTCTTATTACGGCTTCCCTTGTTAAATTTATATGATGTTCTTCTGTGCTTGAAACACTCTCCCAAAAGTCCCAACCCAAGTCTCCCCTTTCAGGTTTCTCTAAAAAATTTCTGCAGCTTCATAGACTTAATTGTCTGTGATCTCATCGAATTCCTCGATGATAATAGTGAGTTGGGAGGAGAACTGGTTCATGAATCTCCGAAGGTCAGAGGAGACATAATCTTAGACCTCATCAGGTAAGAGGTCCTGCACTATAGTCCAGATGAGCATCGTTGAAGCTACCACAGAGACAGCCATGGATAATATTGTTTTGGTAGAAGGCATATCAGTAGAAGATTCTCATCCCTAAACGAAAGGAAAAAAAAATCCTACCCACAACCTAAAACTTCAAACCCAGATCTCACACCAAACATATTCAACAGAACCCAACAAGAAATCAAAAAAACCCAATGAAGGAAACCAACAAGCATCCGATGTTTGTTTCCCTTTTACAAACAAACAGGAATGCTTTCTAAACTTCTAGATCTCAGGAACTCTTGTCGGCCTAGATAGAGAAATTAAAATACAAACAAACCAAAGTGGGGCGAAAAGAAACAGCTGTAACAAAATCGAAATTGATAGAAGAACGTACACACTGGTTTGGGCGAACGGGATTGAAATGCTCCAAAGGAGGCGAGAAAAATTTGCAGCTTTTGTTTCAACTTCTGGTCATCTTTGTTCTGGTGATTACAGAAAATCTCTGGTTCTGCATAGAGAGAAGATAATATTAATGGAAGAAAGAAGTTTCTATGAAGTTCCGGAGAGGTCCACATGTTGAGGCGGTTTTTGGAAACCGACCTCCACATTAGTAGCTGAATAAAGAGTTTTCATATCTTTGAAACTTCATATCGGATTTGTTTCCCATTATGCCTAGAACTCTTTAATCCTTACCATATGTGAGGTTCTAAAACTCTAGAACTGTTAGGAGATCGGTCGTTCTGCCCTAATCTAAATCGAATAGATTTACCTTAATTTTTCCAAAATTATTTCAAAAAGTTCACTAGGCTATGCTTAAGCAAAATAACTATACATCAACACTGAAGGCATTGACCAGTGTCTCACCTTTGATCTCACGAAATCAGCCTAGTAGTTCCTCGCAGTAGTTGCAGCTGCAGAATCAACTTCAGACTTCTGATTAGGGAAGAAGAAGGGGTTAAATGAGTCATTTAACATGAACTTCTAACAGAGTTAACAACATGGGGTGCGGTTGTAATGTCAAACTTCACTGGGGATCTAAGTGTAATACTTGAAACATACAGGGGAGGGGAGTGTAATTTCCTCTTCTCGTTTTTAATACAATTCTGACTTCTAGCAAAAAATAAAAATAAATAAAAGAAGAAGAATAACCAAGAATGAAGAAGATGGTTGGCTCCTTGTTAGTAAAAAAATGACGACTTTTACCCCTTGGATTGAAGTATTACAAGTAATGCAAGCAAGTTGTAGCCTGCAATCCGAACTGAGGACAGGTTTTGGAGTTAGCTCACCCTCACGGGATCACCACCCTTTGTCCTGTCCATTGTAGCTCGTGTGTTGCCTAGGCATGAGGGGCAGGCTGATTGACGTCTCCACTTCTCAGGCAATCAGGGTTCCATACCAAACTCAACGGTGACAACTAAACACGAGGTTGCCCTTGTTGCGCGACTTAACCCAACACCTTACAACACGAGCTGACAACAGCCATGCATAGCTAATCTTCACCTATAGAGGAGTCATTCAAATAAACCTTATTTTGAAATAGAAAATATTAGGTTCTAGGCTGTAGCACACACCTTTTCCAAATTCAAGCGTAGTTGCCTATTGTCATCTTCAAGGTGTTGTACACCGTGATTTGAAACCAAAGGTTTGGATTTACAACATATTTCTGATTATTAAAGGCAAACATAATTTGTTATGACACTTTATTATCTAGAATGGAATTCCCCATACTATTTTCACCTTCCTGCCTCCTACTAACTTTTCTTGTTCTTGAATATGCATCAGAATTTTCTCTTTACCACTAGAGATGAAGATGCTCCAATGAA
This sequence comes from Macadamia integrifolia, assembly GCF_013358625.1. Classification (NCBI taxonomy): domain Eukaryota; kingdom Viridiplantae; phylum Streptophyta; class Magnoliopsida; order Proteales; family Proteaceae; genus Macadamia; species Macadamia integrifolia. The sequence continues at coordinate 102,684 of NW_024868355.1, read as the reverse complement.
GCTTATTGATTTCGGTCTTCTTAACTTTATTTGAACATGTAATGCTCAGAGATCTGTTATGATTTATCTTTATTGAAGTTCATTGATGAACACTCCTCTAGTCATTATGTATTGCATTGCAAGGAGAAATTGAAAATAATGATGGATCAAAACTTAGAGGAAGGGTGGTTTTATTCCTGTCAATCTTCTTGGAAGGCTAAAATCTTTGAAAGCCCTTCTCCCACGAAAGGAAGAATGAGGAAAGGAAATAGGTAGAATGAATAATTTGGATGTAGAAATTTTTATATGCTTAATTTTTTATGGTGGCAGATATGTTAAACAATTTATTCAATGTTGGTGGTGTTGTTTCATGGGTTTTGTTGCATTTGTGTTCCATGTAACCATAGCCATAAAGAGTTCATTGAACTTTGATTCTCAAGTCCTCCATACCAAGCTAGCTGATTCAATGATATGCATGAGGCTTTATTTTTTGAAACAGCCTCTCCTGCGAAGCAGGGGATAAGGTTGCTTATATTTGCCTTCTAGACCCTATAGTAGCAAGAGCCTTGTGCACTGGGTTGCTCTTTATATCATTTTATGGTAAAGAAAATTAGACTATGTTCTAAAGTAATTCCATTTTGAAGTCCTAAGTAGTCAATAAATTTTGACATCAGTAATTATGCATTCCCATGATTTTTGCTTCTGCCAATATTCTGCAGGGAATTCTATTGACAGGAGCACATAGAACTGGGAAGGTTCCGCTCGCCAAAATAAGTTCTTATTTGGATCTATATTCTGCTTTTTTCCGCCTGAGTAAAGACCATTTTAGATTGGGATGGCTACTGTTAGTTTATTTCAAGACTCTAAGATCCATTGTGCTCACTCTCTTTGGTTATAGACCAGGAGGCATTCTTTATTCTACTGTATTGTAAGGTCAATCACACCTGCTTAGACTTATGGATTTAGCCATAGTTGGGACCTGTTAGGATCTCCACTCAACTAGAATATTATCCCCATATAAAGTCTGGTTCCGAAGTTATTAAATTTCTCTCTTGCGTGCCTAAAATACCTTATTCTCAATTTTTTTTCCCTTCAATCTGTCTTATATAATACTAATCCTTGCTTGGCTTTGCATAGGGAACTCCTAATGATATCTACGAATTATTATGAAAACGAGTACCTTCAAGTGAAATGGCTCCATTCTGATGCGTTTCTTCTTTATATTAAAATTTGCCATTTTTTCTTGAACACCTCTGAGGTTTTACCAACTAATATATCTTGAACTTGTTTGACCATGGAGTTGAGACACATAGCTGGTATGTTCAAGGAAGGAAACTTTAACTAGATTTCTAGATGGTTTTAAAAATTTTCGTAATACATCTTTCCATGACACAAATGCTATTGTAGGAAAGGAAAAAATTATAGTTTTTGATCTGTGGTCTGAACTTCTCATTAGTTCCATTTTTCTCACGTGGATATACATATTCCAACTTGAGTTCTTCACATTTTTTGTTTTCAATTTTGTTAAATCATTGTCGACATTAATACTATTTCACTATTTTTTCTTTTCCCCAATCCATGATTGATGTTTAATGAATTGTGGTTTTATGACCTTTATTTACATGTTCAGGCCTAAGGGTACCAATTTATTGTGTGAGTGAACCAGGTTCACTATCTCCATATTATGGACCACCTCATCTTTTTACAATGAGGAAACCATCTCACTTGAAGTTGTTTTACTGCACCTATTTCAGAAAATTAGGCCTATCATTGTCAATTCAGCAATTATTTTGTGTTGAATGTTGCATTTTGTCTTTAGCCATGCCATCTTATAGATTGAATTCAATGATTAGATAAGTTGAGGCAACAGATCTATCAGTCAATCTTCTTACGGGTCAGCTTCTCCTAGCTTTTCCTAAAAGCCTTCTCGAACAATTTTGGTAGTATCCTCAACTATATTTGATTTCATTATTTCATCATCAACAGCAACAACAACTTAGCCTTATCCTAACTCAATGGGGTTAGCTATATGGATTCGATCAAAGACAACAAAAGGAAGAGTAGAAGTTTGTTGAACCATATGAATCGATAAATAGCCATTATTCAAGTCTATATTACAACAGTTCCCTAATGCCACCATGTTTCGGCCAAGGAGTCATATTGCACTTTGAACAAAATTTAAAATTTTCAACCTAATATCGATTCCTTACTCTTTGAATGCCTCTTATCACAATAGTAAGAAACAAGTTTCTATTGGTCTTTGAAATCTGGATCATCTCTTATCTATTTCTCTATGTCATTGGATGGGATGAGAAGAAATTTCATCTATCCCTTGTTTAATGAGGTTATTTCTTTTGTTTTCTTTCAGAATGTTTTAAAAGTGACCGTCAAAATATTTAATTCCGTACAACCATTGTTAATTTAAAAAAAAAAAAAAAATTCATAAGGTTCCTTTCTTCTTTCCTTAATCACAACTTTATAATTTAAAAATGAGTCTTTAGCTCAATTAGTAGAGTACTTGTGATGTGGAAAATGATTCCATATCTCAAGAGGAAGGTGGTTCGAATCCACCAAGTCCCTTCATTATATTTTCATTTTAACCTCAATGGTTTTTTTTTTTTTTTTTTTTCTCGCTAAAAGATCATGTATATTAAAATGAAAAAGAGAAAAAGAAAGAATACAGATATAGTACATCAAATGAGAAGGGCCAGAATGCCCAAACTCACACCTAGAAGAGTAGGGGATGCACATGTTCCACCTTCGGCATTGCCATCAGCAGAACAAGACACCCACACTACTCAACCAAAAAACATAAAAATCAAAAGACCTAGCACATTCTCGATCTTGGATGACAAGAAGCATCCATGGTAGTGTCACAGGAATATCTGGTTCTTAGACAAGAAAATCATAGTAGTTTTTTAAACGAATTCTGTAGGAGGGAAGTGGTTATGAATTTTTGCAATTATGCAAATTAACTAATGAATTAGAAGTCAAGCCCCAATATTTTGAGTATGTTTTAAAATTCTCATCTTTATTTGGGATAATTTGATTTTAACAAAAGATTTAAGTTGAAAAATTGATATATAAGTAGTGTAATTTTTTTTTTATGGGGATGGGAGAGGGGAGGGGTCGGTTTGCTTCATGACTGGCTATACTTGTAGTATACACAAATTAATGCACATGTATTTTACGTATTTCAATCCTACCAATATAAATAGAGGCTGTGATACAAGAGACTCAAGTGGTGGACTCACCAGGGGGAGCCAAAGTAGTGCTGCTATGGTTGGGTTTTGAGAAGGACTTTGGAGTCTACCTTGGATTTTCCTTCTTTCTCTTGGTAAGAAAAGTCACCAGAAGCTCATTCTACTCATAAGCGGCTCTAGAATAAAATGTGCAAGATAAATGTATGTATGATTTAAGTTGACCATGTCAGGGTTCTCATGAGCTTTTCCCTTTTTGTTTCTATGATATGACATCATCAATTAATTATGCTTTCTATAGTTATCTTCTCGTGTTGTTGAAGCTGAAAATGTTCTCAATTGAGGTTTTTAAAAGTTTACCTTCAAAGTAATGCATTTCCAACTAGGTGTTATTTCTTGAGGAATGTATTTTGAATGAGGTTGGGAGATTGAATAGGAATTCCACTTTTAAAAGGTGAAGTTCTGGGGACCAGAATTACAGGAAATAATTTCACTTTTTGCAGAGTCTCAGTGAAGATCTTATTGATGTGATGAGTAAAGATGGGTGGATATAGACTTCACATTAATTAAATAAGAATAAACAATGATAATTACTTTTTTCCATGTTCTCTATTGTTATATTATTTTGATTATATATGACATGAGAAACCCACATAGTTTCAATATGAAAGTTGGAGGAAGGAAGTTGCTGCTAAAGAGAACTATTTAAAATTTTCTTAATTTGATTAAATTACCAGGATTACCCATAGTGATTCTCTACAATGTCTCTGTTCACGCTTACGATTGGCTGAAAATTTTAGGTACCAAATCCTTGCCTGAAAAGATGACAAAAAGAGATTGGGTTGACATAGAATTTGGTCACAGGGAAGGTTCTAGAAGTGGCTAATGGAGGCAGCGGATCTGAAGGATGAGCTAGGATCCTAGAGTGAATGTCTTCTTTGATTAAAGCTATGTCTCAGCCCTTCTTCCCTCCTTCCTATGCTGATCCCAATTTTGAGGTGCTTGCTATCATATCCATATTTTTCTTTTAACACTTAAAATCCTTTTTTCTACAAATCATTGAAGTATTGTTTCCAATATGTCAAAATTTCACCTTTAATAAGCAGCGAATTATTTTCATAGATTTTAGCAATTTTGAATTGTTTCTATCAATTTTGGTAATTAAATCTACTTTCAATGTCACTCCTCGTTCACATAGAACTGGACCGTTGACCGGGTTCCCTCTGAGTAACCCAAAACCACTAGGATCATCAGACACAGTAACCACAACATAGCAAGCCACAAGTAATCATGAAATATAATATTTTAGTTCAGCGGAAGTCTTGTCATACATGATTACCTGTAATTTCCCATACTCTTGATACCCAAATTGTTATAGATAAAGTATTTACATGTGGGCCCGTAGGCATGATATTTACACAAGAAATAACAATTTAACTATCGAGAGCACAAAAGAGAAATATACCTAAAGAATCAAAAAGAGTACAGTAAATGGAATCTGTCACTATTGCCCTGTAACACAATCCTCACACGGGCAGCCATCACCGTATTCGAATTCTTTGAGGACCCACCAATCCCCCACTAGGGTTTCGTCGGTAGTTCTCGACACGAGCTCCTCTACTTAATAGCCTGTAAAATTATCTAAAAATGTGTGTACACGAGGGGTGAGCTCAGTAGCTCAGTAAATGGAAAGAAAGACGCACACAAGCAAATGCAAAACAAATGATAATATATGCATGAGATTCATTTTAATCCTATTCCACCTAAACAATCATTACTAGGTCATAGGTAACGTGCTACTCACAACCAAAGTGCGCGTATGCCCTAGGTTCGAGACGCGTTCTTCATCCTGTGATATGCCCATAGGGTTGTCGGAGAAGCCCCATCATGAACACTTGAAAAAGTAAATCGTGGTCAAACCATAGCAGAAATTAAAAACAGTACGATTGGTCCTCTGAATATATCACCAAGGTTTCCAACTGTCCTAATGATCGGCCAGGCGTACTTCTAACCAGTATGGTGGTCCGCAACCGATGCTTCCCCCCATTGATAACCCAACACGTAAACCACTATTGGGAAGGGTCGTAGCATGAGGGAATATGAAATCCCAACCACATGCTCCTACATGAGGTAGTACAACTGCATAGTACTTCCATGTCCCATTCCACGGTGTAACAATGCATTTGTTTCTAAGCCGACTACGGCATCTAGTCTAGAAATCCCACACATGATCAAAAAATATCATCATCATAATCCATCATATGATAAATCCATTCTCAAGATTTCAAGCAAGTAATCATGCATATAGAATTTAAGATACATCATGTTCAGTTCTAAATGCATCATTCATTCATCAATCATATGCATGGGAATGGCAATCAGAAATGTCAATACAGTCTATAAATGCATATGATGCCGAAAACACTCCAAAAATTAAAATCAAAGTCCTATCCCCATTTACTTATTCTTGTAGGAGAATATGCACTCACGGTATGGTTAAGATCCAGAGTGAGAAGATGAATTTCTCAAAACCTAGCACAGATAAGGAGTTTAGAAATACGTCCAATTCGGGACTATAAATGATGTAGGATATGGTCATGATGCGTATAATAGCGTGAAGAAGGTCATTGGTGAGTTTGAGTTCCATCGGAGCTCATTTGGGCAACTGGTGGGTCATATAGGTGGGTAGGAGAACACACTTGTGAAATCTACCCAGACCGACAGGTCATACTGGTGGGTCTGGCACCTGTCGGTCTTACCTGTCGGTTGACCCAGAGGGAACAGGCGAGACTGGTAGGTTGCACCGACGGGTCAGGCAACCGCCGGTCTTACCCGCCAGTTGACCTAGAGGGGATAGGCGTGATTGGTAGGTCACACCGGTGGGTCAGGCACCAGTTGGTCTTACCCGTCGATTGACCAAGAGGGAATAGGCAAGACTGATAGGTTGCACCGGCGGGTCAGACACCCACCGGTCTTACCCGTTGGTTTTCCTCGGGTTTTGTTGTTCTCCTTCTTTCTTCCATTCCAATTCTTGGAACCCTAATAGGGTGGTTCCCACTTCATTTTCCACACATTCTAAGCCTCATCTACTTGATTGTACCATGGATCTAAGCCATTAACAAGATTTGGGGAAGAAATCATACCTTTGCTTGAAAACCCCAAATCTTGGGATTTCTCTCCTCCCAACCTCAAATACCACTTTAATAACTCACAAATCTTTGTTTCCTTCTTAGATCCTTCACGGAAATCACACAAGGGTTTCATTATTCCCTAGATTCAACTGTACACACAAGGGTTTCATCATATCTCAAGGGTTTATAGCAATACTTACCTTAAAATGTAGATCTCAAGACACCGGTGAAGATACAGGTGGCGAAAAGGTAAAACGTGGCTACGGGTTGGTCCTTCCTTCTCTCCTTCTTCCTCTTTTCTCCCTCTTCTTTACTCCACTCACCAAACTTTGCTGAAATCATAATATGGGAGAGAGAAAGGGGGTTTAAGTGCTATTTATACTTTGGTTCATAAATTTCTCGTAAGGCTTCTTTGGTTTTGCCCATTTATGGATCAAAATATTTTAATTTACGTTTTAGGGCGAATACACGTGCTCATCCAAGCCAAGCATGTTGGGGTCCACGTTACCCCAACCGGTGGGTCACACTGGTGGGTCTCGTACCCACCAGTTGGCCAAAATAAGCCAACCTTGCTATATTTTTGGAGAAAATGGAGTCTTAACACGTATCCTACACTCGTCACGTGTTGTGGACCAAGTTCCTTTCAGTCAAATATGATAATGTACCTTTCCTATCCATACATTGCCTCGTGATATGTGCACGGGCACGGCTTAGGCGTGCGGATCATCTCGCGTACCAGCTCAATCTTATTTGGCCACCTCGCATTTGACGTCACCCTTGACGTCATGTACCATAGGGCACTGGCATCAACCCACTCCGGTTTAGACCCTGTAAGACCAAACCAAACTGATCGGTCAATAAATCAGGTTTAAAGAGTAGGGCTCTACATCTACCCCCCTCTTTAAAAATTTCATCCTCGAAATTGAAGTTACCTGGTAGTCTAAAAAGATGAGGATATTTAGCCTAGATGTCATCTTCTTTCTCCCAAGATGCTTCCTCAAGTGAACGATTGGCCCATCACACCTTTACAAAAGCAATGGATCGATTACGAAATGTCTTTATCTTCCGGTCTAAGATTTCAGCAAGCTAATCCTCGTAAGTCATATCCACCTCCAAGAACTCTGGTTCCATAGTTAGCACATGTGATGGATCATGTACATACCGCTTCAACATTGAAACGTGGAATACATTGTGCACGTTGCTAAAAGATGACAGAAGGGCTAGCATATATGCTACTGAGCCAACCCGTTTCAAGATCTTGAACAGGCCAATATATTTTAGACTCAATTTGCCCTTCCTATGCAACCTGTGCAAGCTCTTCATAGGAGAGATTTTCAGAAATACTTTCTCCCCTTCTTGGAATTCAATATCTTTTCTACGGTTGTCAACATAGCTCTTTTGACGGGATTGGGACACCTTGATTTTCTCGCAGATTACATCAACCTTATCACAAGTCATCTGTATCATTCTGGCCTGAGCATTCACCGTTCTCCTACATCATCCCAATGTAAGGGAGTTCTATGCCTTCTACTATACAATGCCTCGTATGGAGCCATTCCGATCATGGCTTGATAACTATTGTTATAAGCAAACTCCATAAGAGGTATGTTTTCTTCCCAGTTGCCACTCATTTCCATTGCACAAGCTTGAAGTATATCTTCTAGTATTTGTATGGTCCGTTCAGATTGCCCATCAGTCTGTGGATGGAAAGCAGTGCTTAGGTTCACCTGTGTTCCCATGGCATATAGGAGGCTCTTTCAGAATTTAGATGTGAACCTTAGGTCTCGGTCCGACACTATACTGACTAGTACTCCATGTGAGCAAACAATATTCTCCATATAAAGTTGTGCTAGCTTGTCTATGGAGTAGGTAGTCTTGATTGGAATGAAATGGGCAGTTTTAGTAAGCCTGTCAACTATCACCCAAATGGTATCCATACCCTTGGGTGAACGGGGTAGCCCGGTGATAAAATCCATAGTAACCATATCCCATTTCTACTCCAATATTGGGAGTGGCTGAGGAGTGCGATATAGTTGATGCCATTCTGCCTTGACCTTCTGACACGTGAGACATTGAGCAACATATAAAGCCACTGTAACCTTCATCCCTAATCACTAATAATTTTGCTTAAGATCTTTGTACATCTTGGTGCTTCCGGGGTGAAGCGTGTACTCAAAACTATGTGCTTCCTTAATTATCTTGTCTTGAATCCCCATGTCATTGGGTACACACAATCTGCCCTGAAACAATAGTGCTTCACCATTGGCTATTGTGAAATTAGGATCGTCCATCCTTTGCTCTTGAATTTTAACTATGATTTTCTACAACTCAAGATCTATGGGCTGTTTTATGATTATTTCATACCTGATGGATGGTTGTACTTGTAGGGCCACTAGAGATATAATTAATTGCTTGATATTTTATGACTGCTGATCAAGCTCTAAGTTCGATCCTTTATTCAAAATGATTTTATCCATCAACATGACTTCTTGCTTAAGTTGTGGGCTGGTGGCCAAATAAGCAAGTGATACAGTCTGAGCTTTCTGGCTCAATGCATCCGTCACCACATTAGCCTTGCCTTGATGGTACTGTATATCACAGTCATAATCTTTCATGAGTTCTAGCCATCTCCTCTGCCTCATGTTCAGATTCTACTGGGTGAAGAAGTACTTAAGACTTTTGTGATCACTGAATATCTCGCACTTTTTCCCATACAAGTAATGGTGCTAGATCTTCAAGGCAAAGATAACTGCCACCAGCTCTAGATCATGAGTGGCATTGTTCTTCTCATACTCCTTCAATTGTCTAGATGCGTATGCCACTACCTTGCCGTGTTGCATAAGAATGCAACCCAGCCTAATTCTGGAGGCATCTATGTAGACTATCATTCCACCGGTACCTTCTGGTATCATTAGTATTGGGGCTGACACTAAACGTTTCTTTAGTTCCTAAAAAATGTCTTCACACTCCTTTGACCATTCAAACTTCACTCCCTTTCCAATCAAACTGGTCATTGGGGTGGCGATTCGAGAAAATTCTCAATGAACCGTCGATAGTAGCCTGCTAACCCCAAGAAGCTCCTGATTTCTGTGGCATTCTTGGGGGCTTCCCACCCGACTACTGCTTTACTTTTCTTAGGTCAACTTTGATCCCATTCTCAAACACTATGTGCCAAGGAATCCAACTTGCTTCAACCAAAATTCACATTTACTGAATTTTGCATATAATTGTTGCTCTCTTACTCTTTGAAGTACGATTCACAAGTGTTGTGCATGCTTTTCTTCCATTTTCGAGTATAATGTCATCGATGAAGACGATGACCCACTTATCAAGAACATCATAAAATACTCGATTCATCATGTCCATAAAAGCTACTGGCGCATTAGTCAACCCAAAAGACAGCACTAGGAATTCATAATGACCATATCAGGTCTTAAAAGCTGTCTTGGGTATATCACTACTCTTTATCTTGAGTTGGTAGTAACCAGACCTAAGATCAATCTTTGAGAATACTTTAGGACCTTGTAACTGATTGAAAAGGTCATCTATGTACGGCAATAGATACCGGTTGTTGATGGTTAACTTATTTAATTCTCGGTAATCGATGCACATACATAAACTCCCATCCTTCTTTTTGACAAACAAAACTGGGGCACCCCAAGGAGAAACACTTGGGCGTATTTACCCTTTCTCTTACAAATCCTACAACTAAGTCTATAACTCCTTTAATTCGGGTGGTGCCATTCGGTACTAAGCTTTAGACACTGGTGCTACTCTGGGAATCAAATCAATTGCAAACTCTAACTCCTTGTCAGGCGGAAGTCGGGTTAAATCATCTAGGAAGATATTGTGAAATTCCCTGACAACATTTAATTCCTCTAATGGTGTGACTTTTGCTTCTACATTTTGTACTGAAGCTAGGCAGCTCTGACATACGTCTTCCAATAACTTTACTGCCTGTAACGTAGAGATGAGTGCATCTCTAGGTTGTTTCATCTTATCCGCCTGATACACAAGCCCTTCACCATCATCATTCATCACTTAATTTGCTTCTCGGCACATATAACATTTGCCCGATGAGTAGATAGCCAATCCATGCCCAATATAACATCAAAATTTTGCATATTAAATTTAATAAGTTGGGCATCCAACTTCTTCACACCTATTTCAACAGAACATGGCCTATACACTTCATTCAACTGTGCTACCTTATATATAGGTGTGCTAACAATCAATTTACTTTCTAGAGCCCTAGGTCATATCAATCTTTATAGCAAATCTTTTTTATATAAAAGAATGTGATGCACCAGAGTCAAGTAATACATAAGCCGGTATACCCGAGATAGATAGGGTACCTACTATGATATCAGGGCTTACCTCAACCTCTTTAGCTGATAATACATACATTCTTCCTTGAGGTGGACCACCTTGAGTCAAAGTAGGTCTAGGAACAGGAGGCTGACTCTGCACCACAGCTAGCTTGTATGGGTAATTCTTTACAAAATGCCCAAGTAAATGGCAAACATAACACCTGTTTTGAGAGGCTAGCACTGGTGCTAGTGCCATCTGTATCTAGCCTTGTCCAGTAGGAGGACGAGGTGGCACCGGGACCGTAGGCACTGTGCTAGTATTCAGGCAGAAGGAAGTAGTACCCAGTCTACGGGTTAGCTGACCGGGGCATATAACCTTATGACCTATAAAGCTACTGATATGATGGGCCATAATTATACGGCCCACGTAAACTCTTATTCGGGTCTCCTAAATCTGCATAGGGATTGGACCTCTTCCACAGTCCAGGTGAGGTGGAAGATTCTCCCTTCTGCTTGTCTTCTATAGTTTTGGCCTTCTAGACAATCTGAACAAAATCATTCAAGTCCATGGCCCCCAAAATTGTACTAATGGATACTTTAGCCCTTTTAGAAACTTCGTTGCCTTTTCCTCTGCTGTTTTCATTTGCGGAGGGGCAAAGTAAAACAACTCCTCAAACTATTGTTGGTATTCAAGGATAGAATTATTTCCCTAAGTCAAAGCTAAGAATTCAGTCTCCTTTCAATCTCTGAAGCTAGTGGGGTAATAGTTTAATAGGAACAATTCCTTGAACTGTTCCCATGTTGGTTCTAGATGGGTTGCCACCAAAATGGGCTTAAAAGCCTTTCACCATGAATCAACTTCATTCCTTAACTGTAACCCAACACATATGAGTTTTTAAGGTTCTGTACATTCTATCACCTCAAATATATTTTTCATTTCTTTATTACCTACCTTGGTGAAGATAGGTGGCAAGTGTCTCTTAAATGATTCCACCAACCTCACAGCAGTGGCTGCTGGTGGATAGTACGGAGGATAAGTTAGGTAATACTAGTACGGGGGTGGCACCATATATGGAGGAGTGCTATAAGGAGGGAACCATGGAGTAACCCCAGGTGGAGTACCTCCTGGTTGGTCCTGTGGTGGTACTACAGGTAGTACACTCCCTTGTGTCTCAATAGGTGGAGCCCGAGGAGAAACACCTCTCGATTGAACTCCAACACCGAGTACAGTAAGAGGATCTTGTGGAAAGGGTATTCCACGAGGATGCTGACCCATATGCATAGGGTGCAATTGTTGTTGCACAGCATTCATGAAAGTCTGTTGTTATTGGAGTAATTGTTGGTGGAATACCTGTTGCGACTGTTGGATAAGAGCCAAAACATCATTGGGAGTAACAACAGGAGGAGGATACAGAATTTCAGGTGTAGGTGAGTCCCCAACTACATCTTCTTATCTAAGACTCACCTGTGGTCGAGGTTCCCGAGGGTTAGGTGGTCGTCCAACGGGACGGGAAACACATGAGGCCCCTCTTGCACCACAGCCGGATCTAGTACATACCATGACGCTTCGTACCTGGATTGCATCAAGATTAGGTACAATTAAGTGCCACATACGTCTCATGTAAGCACAAGATCAAATCACATCATGCCTCCCATTATGCAATCATAGTGCATTCCATCATCATAGCACGCATCCCAGGCATTGAGTTCTATGAGGTAGCATAATTATTCCACATAAGCATGCATGAGGATTAGTTGCACATCAACCCATAATTATCATAAAAATGGGGTTTACGAGGCTTGAATATCAAATCCCCAAAAACTGAGGATTTTCGGCCCAAAACTCCATACCGGCGGGTTATACCGACGGGTGGGTCATTTTGATGACCCGCCGGTAGCGACCCCTCGGTCTTCGTGCGATTCTATTTTAAGGGCAAAAAAGCCCTTATTTTTAAAAACTCTTCGCTTTTCTCTTTTCTCTCTTCTCTAAATCGTCCAAGGCACCAAGAGAAGACCCAAGAGCACCATTACAAGCCCTACACACGCCTCTCACTTAGATTCAAAGCCTCTACACTTCATTCTCAACATCAAGTAAGTAGAGTTTCCCTTTTTCTCTTTGGGATTTTGGTTACTTTTTGTTCAGTAACCTCAAAAACTCCATTTTCTTTTGATTTCCTCCAACTAAATTGAATGTAGTATGTGGATTTGTCATTTCTTTGATGTTTCTCATCTCTAACATCACATATGCCCTCTCTATGGATTGCTTAACCCCATTTTCTCAAAAATTTTGTTGCTTCAGGGTTTCTCCCATTTTCTCTTTTATTTCTTATGAAATGTTTGATTCAATGAGTCTATACACTCACATTTGATTACATAATAGTGGTAGGAGTGCCACATTGCACATATGCACCACTTTTCTCACTTTGGTATAAATTCTCCTTGTTTCTAGGTTAGTGTTCTTGGGAAATTTGGGGCTTCACTTGTTTGACCTCAATGTGCCAATTTGTACACATTTTCTTGAAATTAAACCTCTTCACATTCGTTATTGCCAGTAGTTTCCTCAATGCCTTTGATATGCTAGGTTTATGCCACTCTCTGTGAAATTTTACATTTCTTCTTGTTTTGAAAAAAAATCTATTAATTTCCTCAAATGGTTGGCAGCCTTGGTATTTACATGTATCCATGCCTTAAATAATGTCTCCATCTCTTGTCTTTTATTAGTGTATTACCTCAAGCATCGAAATTCTATAATGTTCATTTTTCCACACATATGGTTCTTGCCATTTACCATTCATATATAGTTTCATTATGTCAATAGCATTAAACTCGTAGGGTTCTTCTCCCTCATTTGTCATGCGACATGCATTGCTCCCCTCATACACTTTTCCTGAATGTCATTTCATTTACTATCATTCTTTTTTTTTTCAATTTCCTCCCAGTACCTTATTAGTTTCTCTTACATCTTTCTTTTCCAACACTTCAGGATGTCATCCCGCAAAGACAAAGGAGCAGCCTCCTTATCTAGAAGTGGCAAGCTTCTAATAGGAAGAAGAGGGGCTCTGCCTCCAGTTCTTCTACTTCCCAGGCCTGAACCACAAGAGATCCCTCTGAGGATTTTGAGGATTATGACGATAACGTGTTCCGTAGTCTTAAGGATGCACGTTCTTGGGTCGACTTCACCAAGAGACCCGTATTGATGGAGATGTCGGTTGTGATGGAGAACTTTGCTCGAGTTCAACTACTCAAGCAATTCACAACCCTGGGTTGGGAATCCATGTTAGCATTCTACCGTCAGGGCTACCCTAACCTCGTGTGGCTATTTTATTGCAACCTTGAGGTGGCCTACGACAATCAGATGTATACCCTCACCTTCCAGGTAATGGTTCAGAACATCAAGCTCCCCATTGACTTACTGGCAGAGATCTTGGGCATCTCCTTAGAGCGTACATGGTACTATTGCCCTCTTAGGGCTAGGGCTTTGGGTCCCCACATAAGCGAGAACTTCCAAAAGCACGTATACCAGACCATTTGTGGTAGCGAGGTCCGTCCCGAGTCTGAGACGTCATTCCATGCTAAGGTTCAAGTCTTCAGTCGCTTGGCATAGTTCAACTTGCTTCCCCGGGCTGGGCATTGGAACCAGGTGAATTTCATAGCTGCTTATGTAGCATATTGCCTCTACATTGCCTTGGAACATCCCCCCGCCTGTGCCTTCTATATATAATCATAAAGTCAATGGAATACCATGCAGCTCACCTCGTCGACGGTAACTACCCCTACTCTCAGTCACTCGCCAAGAGTTTTGAGTATTTTCACATAGACCTTGAGGGTGAGGTGGGTAGTGCCCCCTCAAACAGATTTGTCCAGGGCATCTTATATAAGATGGAGCTATTCCATCTGATAGAGCCGGCGATGGGGGAGGCAACCCAAGAGGAGGTTGATGATGAGGACTATATCCTTGAGGAGGAGGATATAGATGTCGATGTAGAGATGGAGGATGAGGTCCCCATCAGAGCGGTTCCACCATCTCTAGGTGGAGCCTTTGGTTTTCAGGGTATAATGGGTGGGTTGAAGGCACTACAGGAGGGTCAAGAGAAACTCCTGACAGGGCAGGCAGCCATGCAGGAGACTCAAGCTAGCATGGTCATGGACATAGATGACTTGGATACTAACTTGGACTCAGCTACTAGAGAAACAATGAGGAGCCAGAGATACCTACAGGAGGATATGGATTTGGTGCACCACCGGTTTGATTACTATGACCAACGCTTGGGTATCAACTCAAGGTCTCGGCTGGGGGATGTCATTGACATCGATGAGATTGAGTGGGGCATGGTTTTCTTTTCTTTTCTACCTTATGGCATGAAATTTGGGGGTTGTGGAACTCTATTTTCTTTCTCCTTTTCTACTTATTCTCTGCTTGATTGTACTTTTGTGGATATTTAAACTTTTTGGTACCCCCAACATATGAATACATCATGGAAAATTTTTTAAATTTTGTGTTCTTTTAGATTTAATTGAAGTCTTTTATAGTTTCCCCAACCCCTTGTATATTTTTGGGTTCCTAAGAACTTAGTCTTACAAGATGTGTGTGATTAGAGCATCGCGCTTTGATACCACCATTGTCATGCCGCGTTCACATAGAACCGGATCGATGACTGGGTTCCCTCCGGGTAACCTAAAACCACCAGGATCATCAGACACAGTTATCATAACACAACAAGCCACAAGTAATCATGAAATATAATATTCTAGTTTAACAAAAGTCTTGTCATAAATGATTATCTGTAATTTTTCATATACTCTTGATACCCAAATAGTTATACATAAAGTATTTACATGTGGGCCAATAGGCATTATATTTATATAAGAAATAGTAATTTAACTACTAAGAGTGCAAAAAGAAAATATACCTAAAGAATAAAAAAGAGTACAATAAATGGAATCTATCACTGTTGCCCTGTAACACAACCCTCACATAGGCAGTCGTCACCATGTTCGAATTCTTTGGGGACCCATCAATCCCCCACTAGGGTTTCATCGGTAGGACCCGGCACAAGCTCCTCTACTTAATAGCCTGCAAAATCATCTAAAAAGGTATGTGCACGAGGGGTGAGCTCACTAGCTCAGTAAATGGAAAGAAAGATGCACACAAGCAAATGCAAAACAAATGATATTATATGCATGATATTCATTTTAATCCTATTCCACCTAAACAATCATTACTAGGTCATAGGTAACATGCTACTCACAACCACAGTATGTGTATGCCTTGGGTTTAAGAGGCGTTCTCTATCCCATGATACGCCCATAGGGTTGTCAGAAATGGCCCACCGTGAGCACTCAAAAAAATAAATCGTGACTGAACCACAGCAGAAATTAAAAGCAGTATGATTGGCCTTCTGAATATATCACCAAGGTTTCCAACTATCCTAATGATCAACCAGGCATACTTCTAACCACCACGGCAGTCAGCGATCGACGCTTCCCCCCAGTGATAACCTAACACATAAACCCCTATTGGGAAGCATCGTAGCACGAGGAAATATATAGTACAACTGCATAGTACTTTCGTGTCCCATTCCACAGTATACCAATGCATTTGTTTCTAAGTCGACTATAGCATCTAATCTAGAAATCCCACACATGATCAAAAAACATCATCATCATAATCCATCATATGATAAATCTATTCTCAAGATTTCAAGCAAGTAATTATGCATATATAATTTAAGATACATCATGTTCAATTCTAAATGCATCATTCATTCATCAATCATATGCATAGAAATGGTCATAACGAGTATAATAGTGTGAAGAAGTTCATTGGTGAGTTTGAGTTCCATCGGAGCTCATTTGGGCAACAAGTGGGTCATACACATGGGTAGAAGAACCCACCTGTGAAATCTTCCCAGATCGACGGGTCATACTGGTGGGTCTGGCACCCGTCGGTCTTACCCTTCTATTGACCCAGAGGGAATTGGCGAGACTGGTAGGTTACACCGGCGGGTCAGGCACTCGTCGGTCTTACCCGCCAGTTGACCGAGAGGGGATAGGCATGACTGGTAGGTCACACCGGTGGGCCAGGCACCCACTGATCTTACCCACTAGTTGACCTAGAGGGAATAGGCCAGACTAGTAGGTTGCACCGATAGGTCTTACCTGTCGATTTTTCTCGGGTTTTGCTATTCTCCTTCTTTCTTTCATTCCAACTCTTAGAACCCCAATAATGTGGTTCCCACTTCATTTCCCACACATTATAAACCCCATCTACTTGATTGTACCATGGATCTAAGCTATTAACAAGATTTGGGGAAGAAATCATACCTTTGCTTAAAAACCCCAAATCTTAGGATTTCTCTCCTCCCAACCTCAAATACCATTTCAATTACTCCCAAATCTTTGTTTCCTTCTTAAATCCTCCAAGGAAATCACACAGGGTTTTCATTATTCCCTAGATTCAACCATACATACAAGGGTTTCATCATATTTCAAGGGTTTATGGCGATACTTACCTTAAAATGTAGATCTCAAAACATTGGTGAAGATACCGGAGGAGGAAAGGTAAAACGTGTCTAGGGGATCCAAGGGGGAAGCCTCTTCCCTCTTCCTTCTTTCCTTCTTCCTCTTTTCTCTGTCTTCTTTACTCCACTCACCAAACTTAACTGAAATCATAAATGGCAGAGAGAAAGGGGGTTTAAGTGCTATTTATACTTTGGTTCATAAATATCTTGTAAGATCTATTTGGTTTTGCCCATTTATTGACCAAAACACATTAATTTGCATTTTTTGGTGAAGTAGCAGACACCTTCGGGCATACAAGACCTCATCCATGCCGGGCATGTTGGGGTCCACGTTACCTCAACAGGTGAGCCACACTGGTGGGTCTCGCACCTACCAATGACACCCACCAGTTGGCCAAAACAAGCCAACCTTGCTGTATTTTTGGAGAAAATGGGAGTCTTAACATGTATCCTACACTTTCCATGTGTTGTGGACCAAGTTCCTATCATTCAAATATGATAACGTACATTTCCTATCCATATATTGCCTCATGATATGTGCACGGGCATGGCTTAAACATGCAAATCATCTCGGGTACCGGGTCAATCTTATCCGACCACCCCACATTTGTCATCACCCTTGATGTCATGTACCATAAGGCACCGGCATCAACCATCTTCGATTTGGACTTTGCAAAACCAAACCAAACCGACCAGTCAATAAATCGGGTTTAAAGAGCAGGGCTCTACATTCAATCTGACTAAGATGTCAGAGCCAAATCTTTCCTGAAAACATATAAGAGCAATGCCACCAGTCAAAAGGTATGTCAGCAACCTCAAATCTTTCCTGGAAAAATATCAGAGCTTCTAGGGCAGAGCTTCAACTTAGAAAAAAGCAAGATGTTCCTAGGAAGGATCCCTTCAAACAGAAGGCAATAGCTTGCAAAGGAGCTGGCTATTCCTATTTGCAATTTTCCTACCAAGTATTTGAGTGTGGAAATCTTCCAAGGAAGAGTCAAGAGGGACCCCCTTTTATTTGTGATGGACAGAATCAAGGCAAAATTCGTTGCTTGGAAAGGTAAGCTCCTCTCTTTGGCGAGAAGGGTTGAACTTGTTCGATCAATGGTCTCTAGGCTGCCTTTGCATAACTTCTCAGTTTACTAGTGGCTATCATCTCTGATAAAGTATCTTGAGAAATGGATGAGGAATTTCATATAGACAAGGAGATTGATACCTCAAAGGCAATTACTGTGAGATGGGATATGGTGTGCAAGCCTAAAAGGGAAGGTGGTTTGAGTTGAGAATAAGGAGACTCAGGGATGTTAACAAAGCTTTACTTGCCAAGCTAACTTGGAAGGTAAAACATGAAGACTCATATCTCAGCAGACTCCTTAGTGCTAGATTCTTATCTAGTCATGGGCGACTCAAGAAAGGCTACAAAGGTTCCTCTATTTGGCCTGGAATCAAGAGGATGTGGAATTTTGTTGCTAATAATGAGAGATGAACCATGGGTGACGGGAGAAATATTTGATTTTTGGAGACAGAACTGGATGGGTCCCGAATCTATTTGTGACATATCTCGTCTTGGGGAGGATATCTTCAATAATCATATCCCTTTTGTGGCTGAGTTCATAGACAAGGGAGAATGGAAGCTGCCTTCGGTTGAATCAAGACTTATAAAGCTTGCCTTTGAGTCAATTAGAGCTATGCCTCTCCCATCTGTTCCCTTGGCAGATAAATGTGTATGGAAATTAGATCCAATGGGGAGTTTTTCTGTTAAGTCTGCTTGGGAAAGAATCAGGGATCCGCCAAATTCAATTACTGACGAGCTACACCTAGATGAAGCAAGCCGCCCACGTTTCAGATTCTACAGATAGCGGTTGTGAGCCTCTGTTGATGGCAATGCCAAGGGTAGAGGCTCACTCCGTTTTTTTTTTTTTTTTTTGGTTATCATGTACTTCTTTTTTATTCTTTTTTCCCTTTTTATAAAATTTTGATTTCTAGCCAAAAAAAAAAAAAAAAAGATTAATGTGGTGATCTTTAAATTTATTATACATACACCTCCACCAAATGTCGATCAAGGCATATGAATTTCTCTCTATGCCACCAGTCAAAAGCCACATGTACATTTGCATGTGCATATTTTACTAGTATACACACACACACACAAATAGAGGTAAACAGAGAGATGGAGAGAATGGTGAGGAGGCACACCATTAGGATTTGAAAGCTGAAATGAGTAGATTCCTTGAGAGACCCTATGAGACTCCTTGAGACACCGGCCTTGAAATCTCCGATGCTGCCGATGAGACACTTTCTCCTTCTACTGATTTTGGGGTCTCCGATCTGGCTTCCCGACAACACTACGAACACAGGCGGGAAGAAGATGGTTAGTGTTTGCGTGTCGGTCAGAAATTATATAGAATCAACAAACTTAAGTCTTTTCTCAAGTTAAATGGGTCAGCCAAAAGTTACATAGAAATTTTTATTGATAAAAGAACTTTATTAATGACGGAGAACAACGTTACAATAAAGTCAGCAGACAAAAGAGAAAAAGATCAAGGGCAGGGGAGGAGAAAAAGAAAGGGGGGTCGTCCGGACGTCACTCTGCCCTCTTATATCTAATAAGGGATATCTCTCATTTTCGCTACCCTACCCCATAGAACAACTTTTTAGTTAATAGAGGTCCTGCGACTGCTGTTTAGGGCCCAAGCCTTTCAAGAAAAAAAAATTTTTTTGATAGTTCTATTTGGAAATCAAAATTAGGCCTTCATCATATTCATGTGATCACAAAAATCAAAACTTATCCTGAAAGTAACACATTATTATTCAAAAGCACATGATTCACTGATCTTCCCATTTAACATGATTAACATCGACAACATCAGCGCAAAATTTACAAGGAAATTAAAATCATCAATTTTTGAAAGGCTAGTAATACTTTGTAATAGCCTCTAAAACCAAGTGGCAAGACTCCTCAATCGTGGCCAAGTGGCAACCCCTTTTTGTACTTGAACGGGCCCACAGTGTACAAGTGCATCTTGTTATGGAGAAGGCGAGGGCCTGAAAGAGGGCATCCGGTGATCCCCTTGTTGACATCAGTGGGAATGCTGCATGAAATCGATGAAGACATGTCAAGGTATCCCTTGCACTCTGTGATGTTTCCCACTTCTTTGATCTCTGTCAAGGACATCTTTGCTAAGAAGTATCCTGATTTGTTTGTGTCACTCATCACAGTGTAGCTACTTGTCACAACTCCATGCCTGTCGACTGCCTTGCATGTTATCCTTGCCACAGCTCCTACAATATGAAGATCAAGAATTAATATTTTATGCATGCGAAGAGTCTCTATTGATCATCAAATATACTCAGTAGATTTGTGGGGGGTTTTTTTTTTGGTAAACAAAACTTTAGTCATGTATTGCAATGTATCAAATCAAAGAACAATGGATACCTTCATTCTAACAGTTATGTCTTTCTTATGCATAGATTTTCTATTCCTAATTGTTGTGACTGTGTTATCGAAAATACTGCAACGAAAAGAATGGACAAAAAAAAAAAAAATACCCCCATTTTAATGGGAGAAAAACCGCATTATAACCCCTTGCCTTCCGGGGGGGGGGGGGGGGGAGGGGAATTGTTTCGGGAATAATATCCTACGACTAGAACACATTTATTTTTTAAACCTATCCTCACTCCTTACAAGGGCCTGACATTAGATCCTAATTCAGCTAAAATAAATATCTGTAAGTACCTTTAAGGGGCGTGAGCTTAGATCCGGCTTTGCAATAAATCATTCCCTGCACGCCAATCGACTTCACATCATTCTCTTCTTCTGGCGTGGGCAAGTGAAAGTGGTAGTGGGGTGGAGGATGGTGAGGAGGAGGTGGAGCATGATGAGGAGGTGGAGGAGCATGGTGAGGAGATGGAGGAGGAGGGTGGTGAGGAGGAGGTGGAGGAGCATGGTGAGGAGGTGGAGGTGGAGGGTGGTGAGGAGGAGGTGGAGGAGAAGTGTAATAATAGTGTTTGGCATTGACTGTGAGTGCCAAGAGAGCCATGAAGGATAAGAGGAGGATATGGTTCAAGCCTGCCATGACTGCTTGTTATCTTTCTTCTCTTCTACACCTTCTTCTTGAATAGTTGGATTCTTGTTGATGATGAGATGACAAGTTGATCTATCCCGAGCCTTTTTATAGGGGATTGTTTGGATGACTAAATTAAGTGTCACAATGTATTCATAATTAACGAGGATGCACGATGAGGGAGGAAACATTTTATGTGTCAATTGGTAGCATGCACGTTTGGGGCTTATAAGAGACAACATAAATAAAGAAGCACTTAAACTTGACCTGACAGAACGTTGCAACGCACTACTCACCGTCCGGTATGGAACCAATGTTTTGTTAAAAAAAAGACCGGATTAGGACTGGTTCTTGTCTTGACCATTTAGGACTGGTTCTTCTTTTGATCTCTCTCAACTCAACGGTTCTAAGAAGAACGGCTACGACCTTGGACAAGGTCTTTGTTGACTTGTGGAGCTTATGCGAAAGGGTCAACCAGTTCTGTGGTCCCAGATATGAACCGCCACGAATGGTCCACATCCACCGCTTTATCAAAAACAAAAAAAAAAAGTCCACCATCCACCGTCCAACCTTCAACGTCCAATAATGACAATCAATGAAAATTAATTAATGGGTATGTCTAAATGTAACTGATCCGATTACAAAAACCTTGTAACCTAAATTATTGTGTCACCATTATTTTATCATTTTGTAATTACTTTTATGGTCAAAAAAGTAAATTATTTTATCATTTTGTGATTGCTTTTAAGATCAGAAAAGTAAATTATTGTGTCCCATTATTTTTCATTTTGTGATTGCTTTTAAGGTAAAAAAAATTAAATTCAACCTCAATTTTTTGAATCGTTATTTTGATTTAAACAACAAAACGAGGAGTATTTTTGAGAATGAATACATTCTTCCCAAACAACCTGAACAACCCCTTGTCCCAACTAATCGTCTTCCTCCTCCGCGAGTCTTTCTATTACCTTTGCTAGTTTTTGTGGTATAAAGTTCAGCGAGATCATCTCTAGTGAGTTAGGTAAAGGCTCTTTGTCTTCTCCACGTGTCCAATGCTTTTCTGGGTTTTAGGATTTAAAACTTGTAGTTGACTTCATTTTTGTTTTTTGAAGTTTGAAAACAAAACCTCTTCTCAAAAATTCATGTATCAATTATATTGCAATAATTTCTATTGTTGTGCATTAGAGATTAGGTCGGTAAGATAGTTCTCATCATGTCTCTCTCTCTCTCTTCAAAGAAATCAATTATATTAAATATACTAGTGTTTTCAAGAAAGTTAAAATCCAAGAAGATGACAAATGGCAATATTGTAGGCTTTTTTTTTTTTGTAAAGCAATATCGTAGGCTTGGTACTACTATAATGATGACATGTGAAAACTTATAATTATAATATATTTTATAGGTTGATTCTAAGGGTTTTCGGATTGATTATGGTCAATTCCAATTTGATTTGGATTTGGATTGATATTGGCAGTTACTGATTTGATCTCTGATTCTGTGTTTAAAATCGATTATAAGGTTTATAGGACTAGATCGTGGGTCTTAAGATTTAAGGGCAATTCTAGGGTTCTTTTCAGTCCGATTTTGATTCAATTGGATCAAAATTTATAGGAATCAGTTCCAAGAATGTTGGGGACGGTATTAGTATCGGTCTCTATCGATGCCGATTCGATAACAATATGGATCAGATGGGATCGGTGGGTATCGATCTATTTTACCCCTGATTTTTATAAAAGTACTACTTTTTACCTATTTTACCCCTGAAACAATCTGGATAACGGATCCAGATTGAGGATCGGTCTCAGTCGATACAATCGATCCCAGACCAATACTTGAAACCATGATCAGTTCGATCTCCAATTCCAAGTTTAAAATCTCTAGTTGATTTGGCTAGTTCAGATCAATCCCAATTCTGATGATTATAGAATGACATATCTAGGATTTTTGGGATTGGGCTGTTGGTTTTTAGAGTTTAGTATCAATTCTAGCATTTTGTGATTGATTCGGATCTGATCCAGATTGGAATCATTAGGGACCAATTTACTCTTTGATTTTGAGTTAAAATTCTGGTGTTAGCCGATTTGGATTAGAATTGGTCATGAACTATTCAACTCCGGCTGTTCTAGAATGGTCAATTTAGAATTGGAATCACTAGAGGGATTGTTTTGATACTCAATTTCGAGTTTAAAATCATTGGTTGAATAAACCAATTTTGATCTAAATCTACCATAGTAATACCTATCCAGGCTGTTTCAGAATGACTGATTATAAGGCTTTTGTGAGATTTGATCCATTTCCGATTTTGGGCACTTTGATCTAGATTTTATCTAGTATTAGGCCAAACTGAAATCAAAGTTCAATTTCAATTCAGACTGGTTCGGTTTTTATTGAGTTGACTTAACGGCCTCTTGTAGGTTATATGTTCTCTTTTAATAATTTTTTAAAGTTGTTATAAAGTTTTTTACGGTTTCGATTCGCTTAATCTGGTCCAATTCAATTTTTTACCTATTTGATAAAAACTCAAATCGATAAAGGTTCGTTTCACGTTTCTCTTGATTAGTCCAACCCGCTTGGACTGAAAATGGACACTCTTACTCAAAGCAATAGACCCAATCACCCAATGGCTAGTATAATTTTTTTTTTTTTTCTTTTTTTAAATCCCATGTTGGACTTTAGAGAGACGAGGAATTGAGATTTGAGATTCCAAACGTAGTGATGGGTCTATTTGAGGATAAAATTCTATTTCTACCCTTTTTGAACACTTTGTCATAAAAAGTTGCAACAGCTTTTAAGTTTTTATTGGGAATATAAACACATGAAATTACTTTTTGAATCCTCTTGAACCAATCATTTCTTTCACATTATAGGACTTTTAGGTAACTAGAAGTGGGTTACAAGCCTTTTGTAACCTACCTAGGTTACAACTAGACAAACCCTTAATTAATAATCTTGAATTTGAGACTAAACTATCAGCATTTCTGTCATGTGATATAATTGGTGGCTTCAAAATTTTGAGAGGTGGGTGAGGTCCGAAGTTCATGGGAGAGGCGGAGATCACGGGAAGAGCTGGTATAGGAGTCAGGTTTCCAGAAAATTGTTCTCTTAGATTCGCCATTGAAATGAAGCATGGTATCGGATATTTTCGTGTTAATCATTGTCAATATGGATACCTAATGGAGGAGGGGTAGTCCTGCACGAGGGAGCAGAGTGCGCGGAGGGAGAAGGTTGCTAGAGAAGGACCTCTGGGTGGGGGTTGCGAGAGGGGGCAGAGGGTGAGTGGGTTGGGAAAGGAGCAATGGGGGGTTGCAAGAGGTAGGAGATCAAGGTAGGTTGCAGGGAGGAGTAAACATCATTGCAAAGGCATCTTTTTTTTAGGCTATGTTTGTGGTAGTTATTCAAAAAAATGTTTCTAACGTTTTTTGTTCTACGAAAATAAGAAAATGAAATCTTCTTTTTGATGTCCCCAGCTCGTTTCTTCATTTTTTATTTTTTTTAACAAATCAGGTAAAAAAATGGGAATTTGAGAAACGTTCCATTTGGAAAAAAAATCATTTGCCCTCGATAATTTTCCTAAGGCCAAAACCTTCTCTGTCTCCTTGAAACTCTGAAGAATCAAAACCTTCTCCATCTCCTTGAAACTCTGAAGCAATGGAGTGGCAAAGAATCTATGAAGAACTTTAGCTTGATCCCTACTCTCCCTCAACATTGCTGATCATTGGTCTCCCTCATTCATGTCTCGGTGGAATTGGATTGATAAACCATTTTTGTGAAGAAAAAATCTCATTTGATTCCCTCTCTCTCCTGCATCCCTATCTCGGTAAAAATGTTTCTGAAACAAGTTTACCCAGAACTTTTTTTTAGGAAAAAATTGATTTTTTTTTAACACAAATAGAAATTTCTGGTTTTGACAAAAGACACCATTTCTGGAACAGAAACGTTACCAAACTCAACGTTACTTTTTATTCATGATACACATGGTTTGGATTGGTCTAGCATACCAATTGTTGAAGTCCAGTTTAACAGAGTGGGCCATTATGTTTAATATCTTCCTTTGACCACCACCTGACATATACCCAATCTTTGGTCGGAGCAATTTGGAATAGATCGAATCAATAGTTTTCTTGTTTGTTATTATGTTTGGGTGTTAGACACTAGTTTAGGTGGTGCTTCTTTGTCTTGGAGACTCATATCATAATTAACCCTAGTTCAGTCTAAGCCCTCTTTCCCGCGGTTTGGCGTAAACCTCCAAAACCTAAATCCCCATCATTTTTACACAGACTACATATTATTTAATCACCAAAATCATGCAACTCTCTCTCTCTCTCTCTCTCTCTCTCTCTCTCTCTCTCTCTCTCTCTCTCTCTCTCTCTCTTTCTCTAGGTTGTAAGAGGTATGGTTTGTAGAAATCTAATTCGTGAAGAACTTCTACATTGCATTGATCTCTATCACCCCGTAGATTTCATAGCCAGTTCAAGGGTTGCAATCCTTAGGAGCACATGTACTTGTGGGTTTTGAGGTAACCCTAAACCCCTATTGCATATATTTAGATATCAAACTTGTAACACATTTTATGGGGCGAAAATGCAAAACTTTTATTGGGCATTCCCCACCACCAATAGGAGAAAAGACTAAATTAATGACTGGCATTTTAACTACACTGAACCTCTTCTATTGCTCGGTGTCTCATCCATGGAGGTCTTCCAACAAATGAGAAGGTGTGCAAAAGAGTTGTGCCTTTGGCATCTTGATGCAACTTATGTTATTCTAATGGTGAGACTACAAATCATATTTTCCTCGATTGCAATTTCTCGCAGCAGGTGTGGCTAGGCTTCTTGAATTTTTTCGATCTTAGGTGGTCTGGTTTCCCTTCCATTCAAGAACTTTTCTTTTGCTAGAAGAGGAAGGCAAGTGTGGTCCCAATTAAATTTCTTTGGCAGGTAGCAACTATCATTATCCCTTATCAGTTTTGGAGGGAGAGGAATCTACAAAGGTTCGAGAATATTTGTAGAAATTTGAAGATGGCGATTCAAGCTATTGTGAATGAGATTCAAGGATTTTCTTCTTGTAAGAAGATTCACATAAGATCTATGGCTGACCTTCTCTTATCTAGGAAGTTGTTCTTTTGTTGTTCTTCGTAACCCCACAAAAGTATTTTTGAAGTTGGTTGGGCTCGCCGGGAAGAGTGTCGTCACACCCCGTTCACATAGAACTGGACGGGTGATCGGGTTCCCTCCGGGTAACTCAAAACCACGAGGATCATCTGATATAGTAACCACAGCATAGAAAGCCACAACTGATCAATGGAATATAATAATATGATACAGCGGAAGTCGTGTCATAAATGATTACTTGTAATTCTTATATACTCTTGATACCCAAATTGTTATACATAAGGTATTTACATGTGGGCCCGTAGGCATGATGTTTACATAAGAAATAGTAATTTAAATATTGAGAGCACAAAAGGGGAATTTACCAAAAGAATCAAAAGAGTATAGTAAATAAAATCTATCACTGTTGCCCTACATCACAACCCTCACACAGCAGCCATCACCGCGCTCGAATTCTTCAGGAACCCACCAATCCCCCACTGGGGTTTCGCCAGTGGGACCCGGCACAGGTTCCTCTATAAAATATCCTACAAAATCATCTGAAAAGGTGTGTACACGGAGGATGAACTCACTAGCTCAGTAAATGGAAAGAAAGATGCCCACAAACAAATGCAAAGCGAATGATATTGTATACATGGGATTCATTTTAATCATATTCCACATAAACAACATTACTAGGTCATAAGTAACGTGCTACTCACAACCACAGTGCTCGTTTGCCCTGGGTTCGGGATGCGTTTTTCATTTTGCAATATGCCCATAGGGTTGTCGGAGAAGGCCCACCACGAGTAATCAGAAAAGTAAATCATAGCCGAACCACAGTAAAAATTAAAAGTAGAACGATTGACTCTCTGAATATATCACCAAAGTTTTCAACTGTCCTAATGATCAGCCAGGAGTACTTCTAACCACCACAGTGGTCCGCGATCGACGCTTCCCCCCAGTGATAACCTAACACATAAACCCCTATTGGGAAGGGTCATAGCATGAGGGATTATGATATCCTAACCACATGCTCCTACATGAGATAGTACAACTACATAGTACTTCTGTGTCCCATTCTACGGTGTACCAATGTATTTGTTTCCAAGCCAACTATAGCGTCTAATCTAGAAATCCCACACATGTTAGGTAAGCTGGCATCATAATCATCACATGATAAATCCATTCTCAAGATTTCAAGCAAGGAATCATGCATATAGAATTTATCATACATCATGTTCAGTTCTAAATGCATTATTCATTCATCAATCATATACATGGGAATGGCAATCATAATATCAATATAGTCCATGAATGCATAGGATGCCAAAAACACTCCAAAATTAAGATCAAAGTCCTCTCCCCACTTACTTATTTTCATAGAAGAATTAATTAGCACTCGCGGTACAGGTAAGATCTGGAGTGAGAAGATGAGTTTCTCGAAACCTAGCACAGATAAAGGATTTAGAAATACTTACAAATCAGGACCATAAATGACTTAGGATATTGTCACTATGCATATAATAGAGTGAAGAAGGTTGTCAGTGAGTTTGAGTTCAATCGGAGCACATTTGGGCTACAGGTGGATCATACAGGTGGGTAGGAGGATCCACCTGTGAATTCTGTCTGGACAGGCAGGTCACACTGGTAGGTGTGTCACCCGTCGGTCCTAGCCATTGGTAGACACAGAGAAGACAGACGGGTCACACTGGTAGGTGTGGCACCCACCTGTCCTACCCACTGGTAGACACAGAGAGGACAGACAGGTCGCACTGGTAGGTGCAACACCTGCCGGTCCTACACGTCGGTATTCCTCGGGTTTTGTTATTTTTCATCTTTCTTCCATTCCAACTCATGGAAACCCCATAGAGTGCTTCCCACTTCATTTCCACACATTCTAAGCCTCTTTTACCCAACTATTCCATAGATCTAAGCCATCAACAAGATTTGGGTAAAGAAATCGTACCTTGGCTTGAAAACCCCAAATCTTGGGATCCTCTTCCACAAACTCAAATGCCTCTACAAATACTCCCAAATCCTTGTTTCCCTTCTCAAATCCTTCAAGAAAATCACACAAGGGTTCCATTACCTTTTAGATTCAACATACATAAAGAAGGTTTCATCATATCTCAAGGGTTTATGGGGTTTCTTACCTCAAAAGATAGATCTCAAGACACCGGTAAAGACACTGACGGCGAAAAGGTGAACCATGGCCACGGGACCCAAGGGAGTAGCCTTCACCCTAGTCTTCCTCTTCTCTCCCCCTTCTTTACTCCACTCACCAAACCTTGCTGAAAATCATAAATGAGGAAGAGAGAGATATGAAGGCTATTTATACTTTGGTTCATAAATATCTTGTAAGGCATGTTTGGTTCTATCCATTTATGGACATAAACACATTAAATCGCTTTTTTGGGCAATGTAGCCGACATCATCAGGCATACAATACAACAAGGAGGTCAAAATACATGTGTTCATCCAAGCTAGGCATGTTGGGGTCCACAATACCCCAACAGGTGGGTCACACTGGTGGGTCTCACACCTACCAGTGACACCCACTAGTTGGCCAAACAAGCCAACCTTGCTGTATTTTGGAGGAAAATGGAGTCTTAATACGTATCCCACACTCGTCATATGTTGTGGACCAAGTTCTTATCATTCAAATATGATAACGTACCTTTCCTATTCATACATGGCCTTGTGATATGTGCAAGGATACGGCTTAGACATACGGATCATCCCGGGTTTTAGCTCAATCTTATCTAGCCATCCCGCATTTGATTGCACCCTTTCCGTCATGTACTATAAAGCATTGGAATTAACCCATTCCGGTTCAAACCGTGCAAGACCAAACCGAACTACCAATCAATAACCCAGGTTCAAAGAGAAGGGCTCTACATCTACCCTCCCCTCTTTAAAAATTTCATCCTCGAAATTGAAGTTACCTAGTAGTCTAATAAGATAAGGATATTTAGGCTGGATATTAGCTTCATTCTCCCAAGATGCTTCCTCAAGTGAACGATTGGCCCATCGTTCCTTTACAAAAGCGATGGATCGGTTACGAAGAGTCTTTAACTTTCGGTCCAGGATTTTAGCAGGCTACTCCTCATAAGTCATATCAGCCTCTAAGTATTATGGTTCCATGGTTAGCACGTGTGATGGATCATGTACATACTGCTTCAGTATTGAAACATGGAATATATTGTGCACACTACTGGAAGATGGCGGAAGGGCCAGCATATATGCTACTGAGCCAACCCATTTCAAGATCTCGAATGGGTTAAAATATATTGGACTCAACTTTCCCTTCCTGTGGAACCTGTGTAAGCCCTTGGTAGGAGAGATTTTCAGAAATACTTTCTCCCCTTCTTGGAATTCAATATCTTTTCTGCGGTTGTCCACATAGCTCTTTTGTAGGGATTTGGCCGTTTTGATTTTCTCGCGAATAACCTTGACTTTATCGCAAGTCATCTGTATCATCTCTAGCTCAAGCATTCATCATTCTCCTACATCATCCCAATATAAGGGGGTTCTGCACCTTCTACCATACAATACCTCATAAGGAGCCATTCCAATAGTGGCTTGATTATTGTTGTTGTAAGCAAACTCCATAAGAGGTATGTTTTCTTTTCAACTACCACTCATTTCCATTGCACAGGCTCGAAGCATATCTTCTAGTATTTGTATGGTCCGTTTAGATTACCCATCAATCTGTGGATGGAAAGCAATGCTTAGATTCACCTGTGTTCCCATAGCATATTGGAGGCTCTTCCAAAATTTAGATATGAACCTTGGATCTCGATCTGACACAATACTCACCGGTACTCCATGTAAAGCTACTAGCTTATCTATAGAGTAGGTAGTCTTGATTGGAATGAAATGGGCTATTTTTGTAAGTCTATCAACTATCACCCAAATTGCATCCATTCCCTTGGGTGAACGGGGTAGCTCGGTGACAAAGTCCATTATAATCATATCCCATTTCTGCTCCGGTACTGGGAGTGGCTAAAGAGTGCCATATGGTCGGTGCCATTCTACCTTGACCTTCTGACACGTAAGGCACTGTGCAACATATAAGGCTACTGTGATCTTCATCCCTAGCCACCAATAACTTTGCTTAAGGTCTTTGTACATCTTCGTGCTTCCGCGGTGAAGCGTGTACTCAGAACTATGTGCTTCCTTAATTATCTTGTATTGAATCCCCATGTCATTGGGTACACACAATTTGCCCTGAAACAATAGTGTTCCATTATTGGCTATTATGAAATCAGGATCATCCATACTTGAGACTTTGTGATCATTGAATATCTCGCACTTTTTCCTATACAAGTAATGGTGCTAAATCTTCAAGGCAAAGATAACTGCCACCAACTCTAGATCATGAGTGGAATAGTTCTTCCATACTCCTTCAATTGCCCAGATGCATAAGCCACTACCTTACTGTGTTGCATAAGAACACAACCCAGCCCAACTCTAGAGGCATCTGTGTAGACTGTCATTCCACTAGTACCCTCTGGTACCGTCAGTACTGGGGCTGACACCAATCGTTTCTTTAGTTCCTAAAAACTATCTTCACACTCCTTTGGCCATTCAAATTTCACTCCTTTTCTGATCAACTTGGTCATTGGGGTGGCGATTCGGGAAAAATTCTCAATGAATCACCGGTAGCAACCCGCTAATCCCAAGAAGCTCCTAATTTCTATGGCATTCTTGGGAGCTTCCCATTCTATGACTGCTTTTACTTTCCTCGGGTCAACTTTGATTCCATTCTCAGAAACTATGTGCCCTAAGAATCCAACTTGCTTCAACCAAAATTCACACTTGCTGAATTTTGCATATAAATATTGCTCCTTCAATCTTTGAAGTACCATTCGAAAGTGTTGAGCATGATCTTCTTCTATTTTTGAGTATATCAAAATGTCATCAATGAAAACGATGATCCACTTATCAAGAACATCATAAAATACTTGATTCATAAGATACATAAATACTGACAGTACTAGGAATTCATAATGACCATATTGGGTCTTAAAAGCCATCTTGGGTATATCACTGCTCTTTATCTTGAGCTGGTAATAATTAGACCTAAGATCAATTTTGGAGAACACTTTTGGCACGTTGCAACTGATTGAAAATATCATCTATGCATGGCAATGGATACCGGTTCTTGATGGTTAACTTGTTCAATTCCCAGTAATCGATGCACATATGCATACTCCCATCCTTTTTCTTGACAAATGGAACTAGGGCACCCCAAGGAGAAACACTTGAGCATATGAACCCTTTCTCTAACAAATCCTATTACTAAGTTTGTAACTCCTTTAATTCAGGTGGTGCCATTCTGTATGGAGCTTTAGACATTGGTGCCGCTCCGAGAACCAAATCAATGACAAATTCTAACTCCCTGTTAGGCAGAAGCCGGGTAAAATCATCTGAAAAAACATCGGGGAACTCCCTAACTACATTTAATCCTTTAATGGTGTGACCTTTGCTTCTACATCTTATACTGAAGCTAGGTAACCCAGACATTCGTCTTTCAATAAATTTACTGCCTGTAATGCATATATAAGAATCTTTCTAGGTAGTTTTATCTTATACGCTTGATACAAAAGCTCTTCACCATCGTCACTCACCACTTTAATTTGTTTCTCGGCACACATAATATTTGCTTGGTGAGTAGATAACCAATCCATACCCAATATAACATCAAAATTTTACGTATTAAATTTGATAAGTTGGGCATCCAGCTTCTTCCCACTTATTTGAACAGAACATGGCCCGTACACTTCATTCAACTGTGTTACCTTGCCCGTAGGTGTGCTAACAATCAATTTAATTTCTAAAGTCTTGGGTGTCACATCAATCTTGCTAGCAAATCTTTTAGATATAAAAGAATGTGATGCACTATAATCAAATAATACATAAGTTGGTATACCTGAGATAGGTAGGGTACCTGCTATAACATCGGGGTTTGCCTTAACCTCTTCAGTTGATAATGCATACATTCTTCCTTAAGGTGGGCCACCTTGAGTCAAGGGGGATGTAGGAACAAGAGGCTGACTCTGAACCACAACTGGCTTGTATAGGCAATCCTTTGTAAAATGCCCAAGTGAATGGCAAACATAGCACCTGTTCTAAGAGGCTAGCACTGGTACTGGTGCCCTCTGTATCTGACCTTGTCCAATAGGAGGACAAGGGGGCCTTGAGGCTATAGTCACCTTCCTAGTATTCAGGAAAAAAGAAGTAGTACCCGATCTACTAGCTGGTTGGAGCATATAACCTGATGACCTATAGGGCTGCTAATAAGATGGACCACAATTATATGACCCACAGAAACTTTTGTTCGGGTTGCCTGAGTATGCATAGGGATTGGATCTCTTCCAAAGTCTATGGGTAGTGGAAGACTCTCCCTTCTACTTGTCTTCTATAGTCTTGGCCTGCTGAACAATTTGAGCAAAATCAGTCAAGTCCATAGCCCCCAAAATTGTGCTAATGGATACTTTTAGCCCCTTTAGAAATTTCTTTGCTTTTTTCCTTACTGTTTTCATGTGTGGAGGGGCAAAGTAAAAAAATTCCTCAAACTATTGTTGATACTCAAGGACAGACTTATTTCCCTGAGTCAAAGCTAAGAATTCAGTCTCTTTACAATCTCTAAAGCTTGAGATGTAATAATTTGATAGGAACAATTCCTTGAACTCTTTCCATGTTGGTTCTGGATGGTTTACCAACAAGATAGGCTTAGAAGCCTTCCACCATGAATCAACTTCATTCCTTAACTGCAACCCAGCACAGTTGAGCTTTTGAGGTTATGTACATTCTACCACCTCAAATATCTTTTCCATATTTTGGATCCATCGATCCAGCTCAAGAGGATCACTACCCACCTTGGTGAAGATAGGTGGCAAGTGCCTCTTAAATGATTCCACTAGCCTTGCAGTAGTGGCTACTGGTGGATAATATAGAGGATATGTCGGATAATACTAGTATAGGGGAGGCACCGTATAAGAAGGAGTGTTATGAGGAGGAAACCGTGGAGTAACCCCCGGTGGAGTACCTCCTGGTTGGTCTTGTCATGGTACTGCAGGTAATGTACTCCCTTGTGTCTCAATAGGTTGTGCTTGAGGAGGAGCACCCTCGACTGTACTCCAACACCGGGTACTATAGGAGGATCTTGTGGGAAAGGTACCCCACAAGCATGTTGACCCATGTATATAGGGTGCAACTATTGTTGTACAGCATTCATGAAAGTCTACTATTGTTGGAGTAGCTGTTGCTGGAAAGCCTGTTGAGACTATTAGATAAGAGCCACAACATCATTGGGAGTAACAATGGGAGGAGGGTCCAGAATTTCAGGTATAGGTGAGTCCTCAACAACATCTTCTTGTCTAAGACTCACCCATGGTCGAGGTTCCCGTGAGTTAGGTGGTCGTCCAATAGGACTGGAACCACGTGGGGCCCCTTTTGCATCACTGTCAAATCTAATACGTACCATGATGCTTCGTACCAGGATTGCATCAAGATTTGGTACATTTAAGTGCCACATTTATTTCATGTAAGTACAAATCAATTTCACATCATGCCTCCCATTACACAATCTGAGTGCATTTGATCATCATAGTACGCATGCCACATATTGCATTCCATATGGTATCATACTCACTTCATATAGGTATGCATGGAAATTACTTGCACATCATCTCATAATTTTCATAAAAATAGGGTTTACAAAGTTTAAAAATCAAAACCCTAAAACTTTTTGGGATTTTTGGCCAAAAACCCACACCAACGGGTTATACCGGCGGGTGGGTCATTTTCATGACCCGCCGGTTGTTCGCGCGGTTCTGTTTTAAGGGTAGAAAAGCCCTTATTTCAAAAACTGTTCATTTCCCTCTTTTCCCTCTCTTCTCCAAATCGTCGAAGGCATCCAAGAGGAGGGTCTAGGAGCCCTTTCAAGTGTCTTCCACCCTTGCATTTGGTTTAGAAGCTCTCCAGAACCGCTCTCCATCTCAAGTAAGTGGTTTCCTCTTCTTTTCTTTAGAACTTTGGTTGTTCTTGTCTAAAAACCTCAAAATTTCATTTTCTCTTGATTTTCTCCAACTAAAATCAAATGTGGCATGTGGATATTATGCTTACTTCATGAATCTCTACTTTAAGCATTCATATGTGTCATATCTATGAATTGATGACCCTATTTTCCCCAAAAATTTTATTGTTTTAGGGTTTTTCTCATTTTCTCTTTTCTTCCTTGCACATGGTAAGATTAAATGAGTCTCCACTCACATTTGATTACAAATTAGTGTTAGGAATGCTACATTGTACATATGCATCATCTTTCTCATTTTGGCATGAAAATTCCCCATTTCTAGGTTATTGTTCTTGGGAAAATTGGGGCTTTCACTTGTTTGACCTCAATATGCAAAATTACACATATTTTCATGAAATTGAACCTTCCCTCATATGTTATTGTCATTAATTCCCTCAATACCTTGAATATACTAGGTTTATGGCACTCTCTGTGAAAATTTCAATTTCCACATTTTTTTTTGAAAATCTGTTATTTTCCTCAAATGGTTACCAACTTGGTATTTGTATGTATCTATGCATTTCATAGTTGCTTTCCTCTCTTATCTCATGTTTGTATGGTTCTTCAAGTATTATGATTTCATGATGTTTACTCATCAATTGCGTGGTTTTGCAAATCTACCACATATATATGATTACATTATGATTGTGGCGCTTCACTATATACTCTCCCTTCTTTGTCAAAACACCATTTCCCACTCAATGTATTTTGTTAGAGTTGTCATATCCACTGATCATCCCTTTACAACTTTGGACTTGTACCTTATTTTCATATTTTGCTTCACAATTTACATTTTGTACTTTATCAATTCTCTTCTCATATTTTCCTTTCAAATATTCAGGATGCCTGCTCATAAAGGAAAGGGAGCTGCTTCTTCATCCAGAAGTGGGCAAGCTTCCAGTAGGAAGAAGAAAGGTGCCACTTCCATTTCTTCAGCATCTCGGGCTAGATCTTCCAGAGACTGATCCGTGGATATAGAGGATTATAATGAATATGTCTTTTGTAGTCTCGAGGCTGCACTCTCTTGGGATACCTTCACCAAGAGACTTGTGTTTATGGAGAAATCTATGGTGGTAGATGATTTCACTCGAGTTTGGTTGCTCGAGAGATTCATGGCCCTGGGTTAGGAGGCTATGCAACCTGTTGATCATCAGTGCACCCCAATCTCGTCCGATTATTCTACTGCAACCTGTAGATGGCTTATGATAATAGGATATACACTCTCATCAGCAAGGTGAAAGGTTGAGATATTAGGCTACCACTCGACTTATTAGCGGAGATCCCAGGTATCTCCACGGAGGGTACCTGGTACTACTGCCCTCCGAGGGGTAAGGCCTTAGGTCCCCATATGATCGAGTCTCTCCAAAAGCACATCTACCAAACCATTTGTGGTAGCGTCATTCGCCCTAAGTCTAAGAATGCTTTTCTTCCAGAGGTCTGAGTTTTCAGTCGATTGGTATAGTCTAACCTACTTCCCCAAGCCGGGCACCGGAATCAAGTGAACTTCATGGCTACATATATGGCCTACTGTCTCTACACTACTTTGGATCATCCTCCACGTCTATGCCTTCCTTATATGATCATGAAGACTATGGAGTTCTATGAATCCCATCCAGCTGATGGCAACCACCCCTGTGCACAATCTCTCACCAAGGTATTTGAACACTTCTAGGTAGCACTAGAGGGTGAGGTGGGTAGTGCTCCTATGGATAGATTCGATCGGGGCATCTTGTATAAGATGAGTTTGTTTCATTTGATGGAATCAACTATGGGGGGAGGCAGCCCAAGAGGATGGTGATGATGAGGACTATATCCCTAAGGAGGAGGAGGAGGATATAGAGATGGATGTTGAGATGGAGGATGACGTTCCGATTAGAGCAGTTCTGCCATCTCCAAGTGGGGCCTTTGACTTCCAGGGCTTGATGGTTGGATTGAAGTTACTACAGGAGGGCTAAGAGAAGCTTCTGATGGGATAGGCAGCGATGAAGGAAACCTAGGCGAGCATGATCATAGACATCGATGATATAGACCATGCTGTAGACTTAGCCTCTAGGGACATGGCGAGGAGTCTAAGGTACCTTCAGGAAGATATGGATTTAGTGCACCACCGATTCGATTACTATGATCGCCGTTTGGATATTAACCCAAGAGAACGGGTGGAGGAAGTCATTGACTTGGATGACATTGATGATGAGGACCAGTGATACTGTTGCTATTTTTTTTTTCTTTTCTTTCTTATGCGATGTAATATGGGAATTTTGTCTTCTCCTCTTTCTTTTCTATTCTCTTTTCTTCTGTTGTTATTTTGTGGATTCTATGTTATGTAAAGAAATATTTTGTGGTTATGAAATTTCTCTTCTTTGTGTGAACTTTTTTTTTGGTACCCCAAACTTATGAATGCATCATGGTAAAATT
Source organism: Macadamia integrifolia (assembly GCF_013358625.1). Lineage (NCBI taxonomy): Eukaryota > Viridiplantae > Streptophyta > Magnoliopsida > Proteales > Proteaceae > Macadamia > Macadamia integrifolia. The sequence continues at coordinate 65,894 of NW_024868355.1, read as the reverse complement.
TTTAAGTTTTTTTGTTCTTTTAAATTTTATTTAAAGTCTTTTATGTTTTCCGTAACCTTTTGTCTAAATTTGGGTTTCTAAGAATTTAATTCTTGCAAGTTGTGTGTGATTAGAGCATCGTGCTTTGATACCACATTGTCACGCCCCGTTCACATAGAACCGGACCAATGACCGGGTTCCCTCCAGGTAACCCAAAACCATCAAGATCATCTGATACAATAACCACACATAGCCAACCACAAGTGATCAATGAAATATAATAATATAATACAGTGGAAGTCTTGTCATAAATGATTACCTATAATTTTTCATACTCTTCATACCCAAATTATTATACATAAGGTATTTACAAGTGGGCCTATAGGTACGATATTTACACAAGAAATAGCAATTTAAATATCGATAGCACAAAAAGAGAATTTATCAAAAGAATTAAAAGAGTACAGTAAATAGAATCTGCCATTGTTGCCCTGCAACACAACCCTCACACAGGCAGCCGTCACCATGCTTAAATTATTCAGGAACCCACCAATCCCCCACTGGGGTTTTGTCGGTGGGAACCAGCACAGGTTCCTCTATAGAATATCCTATAAAATCATCTAAAAAGATGTGTACACGAGGGGTGAGCTCACTAGCTCAGTAAATGAAAAGAAAGACGCACACAAGCAAATGCAAAGTAAATGATACTATATGCTCACTTTAATCCTATTTCACCTAAACAACATTACTAGGTCACAGATAACATACTACTCATAACCATAGTGGGCATAGGCCCTAGGTTTGAGATGCGTTCTCCATCTCACGATAAGCCCATAGGGTTATCAGAGAAGGCCCACCATGAGCACTCGAAAAAGTAAATCATGGCCGAACCACAACATAAATGTAAATCGTGGCTGAACCATAACAAAAAAGTAAATCATGGCCGAACCACAGTAAAAATTAAAAGCAGTACGATTGGCCCTCTGAATATATCACCAAGTTTTTCAGTTGTCCTAATGATCATCCAGGCATACTTCTAACCACCATAGTAGTCTACGACCGACGCTTTCCCCCAGTGATAACCCAACACGCAAACCCTATTGGGAAGGGTCGTAGTATGAGGGATTATGATATCCTAACCACATGCTCCTATATGAGATAGTACAATTGTGTAGTACTTTCGTGTCCCATTCCACGGTGTACCAATATATTTGTTTTCAAACCAACTATAGCGTTTAATCTAGAAATCCCACACATGTTCGGTAAGCCGGCATCATAATCATCACATGATAAATCCATTCTCAAGATTTCAAAGAAGTAATCATGCATATAGAATTTATGATACATCATGTTCAGTTCTAAATGCATTATTCATTCATCAATCATATGCATGGCATGGGAATGGCAATCGAAATGTCAATATAGTCTATGAATGCATAAGATGCTAAAAACACTCTAAAATTAAGATCAAGGTCCTCTCCCTACTTACTTATTTTCGTAGAAGAATCAGCACTCGCGGTACAGGTAAGATCCAGAATGAGAAGATGAGTTTCTCAAAACCTATCACTAGTAGAGCATTTAGAAATATATACAAATTGAGAACATAAATGGCGTAGAATATGGTCACTATGCATATAATAGTGTGAAGAAGTTTATCGATGAATTTGAGTTCAATCGGAGCTCATTTGGGCTACAGGTGGGTTATACTGGTGGGTAGGAGGACCCACCTGTGAATTCTATCTTGATAGGTGGGTCACACTGGTAGGTGTGTCACCCGCCAGTCCTACCCACCGGTAGACATAGAGAAGATAGGCAGGTCACACTGGTAGGTGTGGCACCCGTCTATCCTACCCTCTGGTAGACACTGAGAGGACAGGAGGGTCACACTGGTAGGTGTGACACCCGTCGGTATTCCTTAGGTTTTGTTACTTTTTATCTTTCTTTCATTCCAACTCATGGAAACCCCATAGGGTTCTTTCCACTTCATTCCCCACACATTCTAAACCTCTTTTACCTGATTGTTCCATAAATTTAAGTCATCAATAAGATTTGGGTAAAGAAATCATACATTGCCTTGAAAATCCCAAATCTTGGGATCCTCTTCCATAAACTCGAATGCCTCTACAAATACTCACAAATTCTTATTTTCCTTCCCAAATCCTTTAAGAAAATCATGCAAGGGTTCTATTACCTTCTAGATTCAACATACACAAAGAGGGTTTCATCATATCCCATGGGTTTATAGGGTTTCTTACCTCAAAAGATAGATCTCAAGACACCGGTGAAGATACTGACGATGGAAAGGTGAACCATGGCCATGGGACTCAAGGGAGTAGCCTTCACCCTAGTCTTCTTCTTCTTCTTCCTCTTCTCTCCCCCCTCTTTACTCCACTCACCAAACCTTTTTGAAAATCATCAATGAGGAAGAGAGAGACATGAAGGCTATTTGTACTTTGGTTCATAAATATCTTGTAAGGCCTATTTGGTTTTGTCCATTTACGAACACAAACCCATTAAATCGCATTTTCAGGTGATGTAGCTGACATCATCAGGCATATAAGACCTCATTACGATGAGGAGGTCAAAATACACCTGTTCATCCAAGCTAGGCATGCTCCCCAACAGGTGGGTCACACTGGTGGGTCTCACACCTACCAATGACACCCACCAATTGGCTAAACAAGCCAACCTTACTGTATTTTGGAGGAAAATGAAGCCTTAACACGTATCTCACACTCGCCACATGTTGTGGACCAAGTTCCTATCATTCAAATATGATAACGTACTTTTCCTATTCATACATGGCCTTGTGATATGTGTAAGGGCACAGCTTAGGCATACGGATCATTCTGAGTATGGGCTCAACCTTATCCACCCATTCCTCCATTTGACATCACCCTTGTCGTCATGTACCAAAAAGCACCAGCATCAATCCATTTCAGTTCAGACCCTGTAAGACCAAACCAAACCAACCGGTCAATAACCTGGGTTCAAAGTGCAGGGCTCTACAAGTGTTGTATTAAGATCAATTTTAATGGATGCTCTAGGGGTAATCGAGGTCATTCAGGATTGGGTGGTGTCCTATGGAATCATTCGGGAAGTCACCTTCGATGCTTTGCAATTTATGAAGGTATTGCTACCAACTTTTGGGCAGAGTTCACTACGTTCTTTAAAGGAATTAAATTGGCAATGAACATGAATTTGGATGTTATTTGGGTGGAAGGGGATTCAAAGGCCACGATTCAGTGCATTAGGAATGGTAACATCCCATGGTATTTCCAACAAAGATGGCTCCACTACAAAAGATATCTAGATCGAATCTCATGGAGAATTACTCATAATTTTCGAGAAGCAAATTCAGTTGTGGATGGTTTAGCAAATCATTCAACGGTAATGAGAACCTCAATGATTTTGATGAATCCTACTCGTTTTTCTTTGGAGAATCTTAGTTGGGATGCTCAAGACCTTTCGAGATTTAGATTCAACTGATTTATTTTTTATTTTCTCTCCTAGTTGATTTAGATTGTTAGTTTACCGATGGCCATGCTAAAGATGGATTGCAATCCAAATTTATTTTCTTCTATGGTATCATTATGTATTGCATTCATTCTTTTCTAATAATATTCTTTGCTGATCTTTAGCAAAAAAAAATTGACTACACCGAAGAAAAACCAAGAGGAGAAATGGTTGGCTCACTATTACTAACAAAATGATAACTTTTACCCATTGGATTGAAGTATTATAAGTATTCAATATATGAAGGGTGAAATTTGGATCGAGTGAGTCATCCTATTGCGAGGAAGACTTCCGAGGCCAGCTCTGGACGAAAAAGTAGATGGTGAACAGGGGAGTTATAGAAGGAAGGAGATCTAATGAAGAGATTACTGATAATGGTGCTAGGGAAACCCTAGATCATGGACTTCCTTTGCAAGAATAGGCGATGGATCCACCTCAACCTAGTGCACCCAAATGATCATATGCCAAAGCTTTGATCCAAGTCCCTTCCTCTGGAAGGAAGTTTACTTGGACCAATAACCAAAGAAGGGGTAATGTTGCTGCGGTTCTCGATAGGACTTTTATGAATGAAGAATAGATGAAGGTCTTTGATGATTGCATGCAAAAGGTGCTGACTCATGTTGCTTCAGATCATGCTCCTCTCCTGGCATGTTCCCATTAAGCCCAAAAACTGCCCTTTCAGATTCAATAATTTTTAGATGGATCATCCTCAGTTTTTAGACATGATAAAGGATGCTTGGAGGAATAATTTTTCATGGTCCCCCACTTTCATTTTTGCTCAGAAGCTAAAGGCTCTGAAGCTTGTTATTAGGTCCTGGTCTAGGGAGGCCTTCCCTAATCTGGATCAAGATGTGTCTACTTCCAAGGCTAAGCTAGAGAATATTCAGGGATGCATTGAGGAAGAGGGTCGCTCTGAGCAGCTTTTAGATCAAGAAGCTGCTACCAAGACTAAATACTAGAAAGCAATGGAAAATCGAGAGAAATTATGGATTCAAAAATCTAGGGTCAGATGGATTAAGGAAGGAGACGGGTGTTCCACATTTTTTCACATCATGGCCAGGATCAAAAGATCCAGAAACACTATCAGATGCATTACTACTGAGAATGGGGTTGATATCAGTGATCAAGATGAGTTGGGATCCTGTTTAGCTAACTTTTATGAGAATTTTCACAAAAATGTGGACCTAGATGAACACCCTCAAATTTTTAATTACATCTCTAGAATTCTTCAGGATTCAGATCAAGAGATGTTGAATGCCATTCCCTTTGAAGATGAGATCAAGAGAGTGGTGTGGGACCTTGACACGGATAGCTCTCTAGGCCTTGATGGCTTCACGGGTGCTTTTTTCAGAAAATGCTGGGAAATAATTCATGCAGATGTTTGTAGAGCAGTCAAAGGATTTTTCTCCTCAGGTATTCTTCCTCATGGTATTAATAATAATTTCTTGTTATTAATTCCTAAGGTGGAGGGGGCCAAATCTTTAGACAAATTCTACCCATTGTGTATGGGGGATTTTTTTATAAAATTCTATTTAAATATAAGGCCTCTCGTATCTCTAGTGTTTTGCTGAAAATTTTTTCCCAGAAGTAGGGAGCTTTTCAGAAAGGGAAGCTTATTCAGACAAATATTTGTCTTGCTTCGGAGTTTGTAAACTTAATGGGGCAGACCTCGAGAGGGGGCAGTCTTGGTCTAAAGGTAGACATCAGAAAGGCATTTGACACTATTTCCTAGGATTTTCTGTTCCAAGTGCTCAGATGATTTGGCTTCTCTAAAAATTGATTGGATAGATTCACACTATTCTTTAGTCGGCCAGGATTTTAGTGCTTCTAAATGGTGGACCTGTGGGTTTTTTTTAAGCTAGCAAAGGGCTTCGTCAAGAAGATCTCATCTCCCCCATCCTATTCATTATTGTCGAAGAGGTCCTTTGCCGAGGCATGAGCAATTTAGCTGCTAAATCACAGATAAAGCCTCTATCAGGTCCTCGTGGTGCTAACCTCCCTATTCATCTTTTATTTGCTGATGACGTATTCATTGTCATGAATGCTTCTAAGAGGTACGTTAAAAACCTGAACTCTTTCTTTGCTATCTACCAGCAATGCTTTGGGAAGTTTTTTAACTTAGAGAAAAGCAAGTTGTTTTTGGGGAAAATTTCTTCAGTTAGGAAGCAGTGGATTGCAGATGAGTTAAACATTCCTTGCTGTAATTTCCCAACCAAGTACCTGGGCATTAAGATCTTCTAAGGCCTAGTCAAAAGAGACCCCCTTCTCCCCGTAATGGATAAAATTAAAGCCAAGCTGGCTGGCTGGAAGGGCAAGCTCTTGTCTATGGTAGGGAGAGTTGAACTTATAAAGTCTGTTATCTCTGGAATGCCAATGCACAACTTTTCAGTATACCAGTGGCCTGCACCCTTAATTAGGAATCTTAAAAAATGGATGAGGAATTTTATATGGACTGGTGAGATAGATTCTTCCAAGGCTACGGCTAGCAAATGGGATACGATTTGTAAGCCTAAGGATGAGAGGGGTCTCAGCATCAGAAGGTTGTGCGAGGTTAATATGGCTCTGATAGCTAAACTAGCGTGGTCGATCAAGGTAGAAGATTCTCAACTGAGCAGACTATTTCGAGCAAGATTTTTATCTGATTAGGGCAGATTTAGATGCTCTTATAGATGCTATTCCATTTGGCCAGGTGTAAGAAGAATGTGGAGATTTATTTCGGACAATAAGCCATGGATTATTGGTAGCGGAAGAAAAATTAATTTCTGGAAAGATAACTGGCTAGGGCCTAAACCCATAGGGGTTCTTTGTAAGCTGAATGAAGGGTTATTTTCTAATCTTGATCAAACTGTGATTGAATTTATTATTAATGGTTCTTGGGCGCTACCTCTAACGCACTCTGTTTTTCTTGCAGAGATCTTTCAAAGAATTGAGGCCATCAATTTGCCTTCTCTTCCTATGAAGGATAGATGCGTGTGGAGCATAGACCCTGTGGGGATTTTCTCAATCAATCCAACTTGGAATGGTTTGAGATCCACAAACCCCAAGGTTCCTTGGTCTTCTTTTGTTTGGAGGAAGCACCTTCCCTCAGGACTATCCCTTCTGGGCTGGCATCTGATCCATGGGAAAATTCTGACTGATGACCAAATTCAAGCTAAGGGTATCCAATTCCCATCTCTCTATGACCTATGTGGCTCTTGCACTGAGTCCATATGTCACTTATTTCTTTATTGTAATTTTTCTTCTGACTTATGGAGAATGATTGCTGGTCTTTTTAAGTTGACTTGGTCTCCTAAAGCTTCAATCGTTGATTTGGTGTTTTGGTGGAAAAACAAAGCTAATATTTGGTCTCTGATAGAGGCATGGGTGAAAGCCTTGTTCTCTTCCCTTGCTGCAATCTGGAATGAAAGAAATCTAAGGTGCTTTGAATGGAAGAAAATAAACTTAGCTATGATTTTAAGCAATATAAAAGGGGACATCCACTTCATATGTAGCAGTCAAAAATTTTCTCCCAAGACCATTGAAGACCTTATCCTGTGCAGAAGATTGCAACTTACTATGTCCTCTCAATGCCCAATTCCTATATTGGAAGTTCACTGGCGTAAGCCCATGCATGATTGGGTGAAGCTAAACACAGACGGTTTCTCTCTTGGTAATCCAGGGCGACAGGAGGGGGAGGAGTATTCAAAGATCATGATGGAAGGATGCTTCTCAGTTATCAGACTTTTCTCTATGTCACTGGCAGCTTCACGGCGGATATTTAGAGTATAATTAAGGGGATTTCAATTGCTCGTGATAGGAATATCCATCACCTTTGGATTGAATCTGACTCTTCTGTGGCTTTTGGGATTTTCCACCATAGGCTCATTCCTTGGTTTGTTTGGCAGGAATGGAGTCACCTTCTCAGTTATCTAAATATTATTATTTGGAAGATCTCACATTGTTACTCGGAAGCTAATCCGATTGCGGATTATTTGGCCAAGGAAGCAGCCAAGACTGGGACCTCTTCTGACGATGTTATTCTCCCCCATCGTATCATGAGTGAGCTATTTTTTTATGAGGTAGGTAGAACTAGATTCAGATTTATGAGATAACGGTTGTGAGTCTCTACTGATGGCAATACCAAAGGTGGAGACTCTCTTCTGGCTTTTAAATTGTATCATATTTTTAATTTTTTCTCAATTTTAATATATTCTGATCTTCTAGAAAAAAATATTCTTGGCCTTCAATTGATTCACTTCCTGAGCCAATCCAAGCAAGAAATATCACAAGTATCATCATCCCATAGAAGGACAATGAACCAAAGAGGCAAATCTTTAGGTTTGTGCTCATCGGTAGGGTGAACTTTTGCCTAATTTCATTAGATGAGTTGCGTCAAGAGGCAAAGAACAATTGGAATCTGAGTCAAGGGATGGTGATGCATCCCCTGGGGAAAGGTTACATTATTTTTCAGTTCCATTGTGAAGGCGAAAAGGCGGCTGTTTGGAGAAGAAGCCCTCTGTGTGTGGGAGAGCAATTGATTAGGTTTCAACACTGGCAGCCATATTTCAATATCCACGAGAAACAAAATTTCATAAATTTGGTTTGGGTTCGCTTTCCAGATCTCCCGTTGGAGTATTGGCATGAGAATGTGTTGCTTTCAATCACGAAAGTTGTGGGGCGCCTTGTTGCACTAGATAGAATTACCAGACAAGGTATTCTAGACTATTTTTCCCGTGTGCTGATTGAGGTGGACATTTCTGAATCTGCTACACGTGTGGAGGAAGTTCAGGTAGAGCGTCTAGAGCCAGGGGCTGATAAGATATTTGGTTTCTGTCAATAGGTGGTCTATGAAGACAACAGTGTCAAATGTGGTTGTTGTAAGAGAATGGGTCATCATGTGGCTGCTTGCCATCAAAAGAAGGTGGAGGATGAGAGGCAGAATGCACTGGACAAAGTGGGGATTCCTGGTGCAGTGTATAAAGAAGATGGAGTTGACTCAGCCAGGGCCAACTCGGTAGGTCGATCCTCTCCTATTTTGGAAGGAAATCGATAGGAGTATTCTTAGCAATATCCAAATGATGGAGAGTAGGGTAATGATGTCAATCTTTTCTTGAATAGCTATCCCCAGTTACCTAACGTGGAGGAGGGAGAGATTCAAATCGATTTGGGCTCTCTTAATATTCAAATCTTCCTAATTTAGGTAAGAATGGAGTAGCGCATGAGGGTGTGGATATGGATAGGGATTTGAGTCAAAATGATGTGGACCGGTCTAGCCCTGAGACCGATTCAGAGTATGGGTCTCTCTCAGACCAAGATGATGTGGAAGATGGTGAATTGAACTAGAATGGGAATTTCTCTGATTCTAGATGGTTGCATACAAAGAACCAGGATGATGTGGCGTATGCCCCTCCATGGACCCTGTGCATCTTTCCTCACGTCCCAAGAGGACGGGGGTAACTTTAGGGCCTGGTCATGGGAGTTTGGTAGGTAGGGGAGGCCGATCTTCCTCTAATAGGGACCTTCAATCCTCTGTTAGAGCTCCTGTGAGTAGAAGGGATACAGGTGTGATGGGAGTTGAAGTGGTGGATGATGCGGCTGCTACTCTCGAGAAAGGCATAGAAGTGGGGGAAAAAAAGGGGAAGGGAGAAAAAACAGAGTGGTCAGGTTTCAAAACTTGACAAAGGTGGATGTAAAAATTGTTAACCATGCATGTTCTATTCTGGAACATTTGGAGTGTCAGAAAGGAGGCTGGTAGGAGGGCGTTGAAATTTCTTCTAAGAGAGTCTTCCCTAAAGATTTTATGTGGCTGAACTAATGGTTCAGGTTAGTAGTTTTCCTTCATTATTTTTTGATAAATTGGGTTATACTGCTGAGGTGATTCACAATACTGGTCAAGATAGGGTGCCTAATATCTGGCTTATTTGGAAACATGGTCTGGCTTGTCCTTCCTTGGTTTCAACGTCAGACCAATAGATCACTATTGAAATTGACTGGATGGGTAAAAGAGTTCTCATATCTTTTATTCATGCCAATTGTTTCAAAATTGAGCGTAGAACTCTTTGGTCTAATCTTATGACTATATCTATTGCTTTTTCTCCATGGTTATTTATTGGTGATTTTAATGCCATGTTGATGTCTCATGAGAAAAGAGGGCTATTTAATTTTAATTTGGGGTCGGCAACGAAGTTCCAGGCAATGCTAGATTCGTGTATGCTTACTCCCTATCCCTCTTAGCGGAAAAAATATGCTTGATCCAATAACAGTAGAAGGGGTAATGTGATGGTTGTCCTGGACCGGAGTTTTTATAATAAACAGTGGATTGATGAGCTCAAGAATATTTTCCAGTGTGTTCTCATATGTTTTGCATCGGATCATACTCCTCTTTTGATTCAGTCATGTGTTGTTCCAAAGCCTCACAACATCCCCTTTCAATTTCATAGCTTCTGGATGGAGTATGACGATTTTCTACCTATGGTGGAGAATGCATGGTCTCAGTTTGTTAGTGAAAATCCAATTTTTAGATTGGCACAAAAACTGAAGCTTGTAAAACTAGCTTTCAAGGCTTAGGCAAAAGTGGCTTTCCCAAATCTAAATGAGGAGGTGGATAAGGCAGCGTTAGAGTTAAAAAGAGTGCAGGATTCTATTTCTGAATCTGGAATGACAGATGCTTTTTTTAATGAAGAGGCCGATGCAAAAATTGCTCACTTAAATGCCTCAAAGCTGCATAAGAAGATGTGGTATGAGAAAGCAAAGATCAAATGGCTGAAGAATGAAGATCGGAACTCCAAATTTTTTCATCTCTCTGTTAAAATTAGAAGATCAAAAAACCAGATTAGCTCTCTGCGTTGTGAGGATGGATCTTGGGTTTTGGATCAATAGGATTTGGCCAATTATATGGTCGATTATTATGAGAATCTTCACTCTCATGCCAGTGTCTCCTCATCATGAGTTGCTTGACCAGATTCCAAAAATCTTATCTAATGATGATAATCTTTTCTTAGATGCCATTCCTACCAGAGAAGAAATCAAGCAGGCAGTGTGGGACCTTGATGCAGATAGTTGTCCAGGGCCTGATGGCTTCTCAGGTCAATTTTTTAGAAGGTGTTGGGAGATTGTGGAGAAGGATTTTTATCATGTTAGGGAAGATTCCTCAAGGGGTAAATAAGTACTTCCTTACCTTGATCCCTAAAATAAATGGTGCATCCTCCTTAGACAAATTTTGCCCCATTTGTATGGAGAATTTTTTTTGTAAATTTTTATCTAAAATTTATGCCTCTAGATTAACCTCTCTTCTCCCAAGTTTAATTCCTGTAGAATAGGGTGCCTTCCAGAAGGGTAAAGTCATCTCAGCAAATATTGTCCTAGCCTCCGAGCTGGCTAATTTGACGCACTTTGCAGTTAGAGATGGTGGTATAGGCTTAAAGCTAGAGATGCAAAAGGCTTATGATTTCCTTTCTTGGGATTTTCTGTTTGCCACATTAGAAAATTTTGGCTTCTCCCCCAAATGGATTAACAGGGTTCACTAGCTGCTATTTTTAGCAAGGATTTCTATCTTGTTGAATGGAGGTCTGGTGGGATTCTTCGGGGTAGGACGTGGTGTGATATAAGGGGACCCCATCTCTCTATTCTATTCATTTTCGTTGAAGAAGTGTTGTGAAGAGGCCTCAAGAATATAGTGGTGGAAGGAAAGCTGAAGGTTCTCTCGAGTCCAAGAGGTGTGGTTACCCCTCCTCATATGCTCTTCGTAGATCACACATTCAATTTTATGAACAGTTCAGCCACATATGTTAAACAGCTCCATGCCTTATTATCCAAGTATCAGGAGTTCTCATGTCAGAAGATAAACTTGGAGAAAATCAAGGTATTTTTTGGGAAGATTGCTCCTCATAGAAGACAGTTTATTACAGAGTATTTGGGAGTGGCAGCGGTTACCCTTCCCACCAAATATCTGGGGGTGGAGGTCTTTAAAGGAAGAGTGAAAATTTCTCATCTTCTTCCTCTTCTAGATAAGATGAAAGGCAGGCTTGCAGAATGGAAAGGAAAACTCCTATCTATAGCTGGGAGGGTGGAGCTTGTGAAGTCAGTCATTTCTGGAATTCCAATCCACAACTTCTCTATGTATTGGTGGCCTGAAGGATCGGTGAAGCTGATGGAACATTGGTTGTGAAACTTTGTTTGGTCTAGGGATATGGAGGTCTCAAAGAAGATTGTGGTTAAATGGGATATGATGTGTAAGCCTAAAAAAGAAGGTGGCCTGGGTATTAGAAGATTGCAAGAAGTGAACTTCGCTTTTTTGTGCAAATTGGTGTGGCAAATTAAGCACGAAGACTCCATTATGAGTAGATTCTTTAAGGAGGGATTTATTAACAAAGATGGTTCTTTAAGACAGGGGTATAAATCCTCCTCCATATGGTATGGCTTGAAGAAGTGTAGAGTTTTGTTTCTGAGCATGAGCAATGGATTGTAGGAAATGGGGAAAAAATCAACTTCTACCTAGATCGTTGGCTGCATCCTCCATATGGCCCCCTCTAGGATGGGTAAAGCTTAACTATGACGGTTGCTCTTTGGGGAATCCAGGAAAGGTAGGGGCAGGTGGCATCCTACGGAATGATAAAGCTGAGGTGATGAACTCTTTCAGTCATTTTTTGGGGATGCATACAAACTTTGAAGCTAAAGTTTGTGCAGTTATTTATGGTCTAGAAATGGCTAGAGAGATGGGAGTCACCCACTTATGGATAGAGTATGACTTAGTGGCTGTGGTTCGGCTTATTTCTATCTGGAAAGTTCCTTGGTGTGCGCTTTAGAGGTGGATGAGTTTAGGCCCTTACTTGCAGTCCATAACTTGGAAGATTACTCATTGCCTGTGTGAAGCCAACCCGATGGCTAACTTCCTTGCAAAGTCTGCTACAAAATTTGAAGTGTCCTCTCATATTGACTCTTGGCCTGTGCTTGTTGCTATGGAGTTAGATGTAGATAGGCAGAATCGGCCTAGATACCGATTTAAATAATGGTGTTCTTTTTTTCCATTTGGTTGGGCTTGGTCTTAATTTTGATTTCTTCTCTGCTGATTGCAATGCCGAAGGTGGATAAGTTTTCAGCTAATTCCAAGCAGTTTGTACTCTTATTTGTACATTCTTTTTTTTTTTTTTTTTTCTCTCTTCATATTTTAAATACACATGATTTTCTAGCCAAAAAAATAAAAGAAGGGTAACAAAGTCCGATTAGAATAGCTAATATTCACCTATAGTGGTGTCATTCAAACAAACCCTATTTTGAAATAGAAAATCTTAGGATTTAGACTGTAGCACTCACCTTCTCCAAAATTGTGGATGTTATTTCCATGTCAAATCTAAATATGTCCATAAAATATAGGCATTATTAGTCCTCTAAAAAATTCCTATGTACACTAGGAACCAAAGAATCTGAAACTTGGCTCATCTCTCAAAGGGTTGACCTTCAGATCAGTAAATCTAAATTTGTTGTCTCTGAAATTTTTTATCCTCCAGATTATTTTTTTGGAGGGGGTTTAAATGTCCTCCAGAAAGTTGAGTTCTCCACTACTACAAACACTAGGAACCAAATATTCTGAAATTCTTGGTTCATCCCTCAAACTATTTGACCAATGAGGTCAATGCATTGACTTGTAAATCAATAGTCAAGTCAAACAGTTGTGAATCTTTTCATTTAAGATGAAATATTTTCAATTTGGATTGGCCTAAGGTGTCCAACAGCTAGATATCTTGGAAATGATTTGGATTAATCATGCGCTAAGTTTTATACTCAGATTCAGCATTATATCCTTTCATGTATGTCCACACACCCACTTGGTAATTTTTGCACCCTCTTCATACTTATGAACTTTTTTTAATATTTTATTTTACACCAATAGGATAATTTGTACAACCTTTTCATATTACAAAACTTTTCAGTGTTTTCTTTTAAAAATAGGCCAACTCTATTTCGGTCAAAACTTTTGCTTGCTCTCTCTGCTGAGGTCATGCTAAAGGTGGAGTTTGAAAGTTGGCCTAGTGGTTTCAGCATGTTCCTTGTGTTTCCCTGTTTTTTTTATTTTAATAAAATTATCCTTTTAGCCAAAAAAAAAAAAAAAAAAAAAGGAAGGGACCATGGGTTTGTCTGAAATGCCATGTTGCAAAAAAACTAGGTAAGGACTACAAAATTAGCTAGAAAACCCTCCCCTTTCTTTATAATTTTTTTATAAGTTTATTAGGCCAATATATTCCTTTTATAACCAAATTCCATAAAATAAAAATAAGGGGGAGGGTTTCCAATAATGTCACAGTAAGAAGAAATCTACATACTATACCAATGAGGGGCTGGGAAAAGGTTTTATCCATAAGAGGCCCACATAGTCAGAATAAGAGAGGGAATGTCTGTATGGGCGCTACTGTTTATTATGTGAAAAGGGTATAATGGAATTTGTGCAAGGACGATGCATGCTCCTTTTCCCTAAAAGGAAAAATCTAATTAAGAACTAAATTGGTTTCATTTCACGAATATCAAGATAATATAGGAAACCATTCCTATACGGTTTTTTTTTTTTTAAGCAACCCACTACGACACTTTGTAACCCCAAACCCAAGTAAGACTTCAGAATTCACATGGACTAGAAAAAGTTTTGTTTTTATGTGTATGCATATGAACTAACTTTTCTTAGGATGGATTGATAGTTTTTTTTTTTGCTAGAAATGGGTAATATTATTAAAAAATAAATGAGACAAAAACTAACATAGAAAGGAGAAGAAAATCATCAACAAATCTCATAGATGAAGAATTGCTTAGAAAATCCGCTTATCAAATTTCTTAATACATCTCAATCATATGGCAGAGAATGTATATATTTTCTTCTGCTCCATTTGTAAAAAACTTTGGCGTTTCACTTTGACTTGGTATACTCAGATGTCCTGAGTTCGACTCCCACTAGGCCCACCTTGGGCCACTCACACGGGGGTGTTTAGTACTCTTCACTACTTTTAGTAAAAGTTGAATGGTTCTCATTCAAACCCCAGTATGACCCGATCCATGTGGTTGTGTGGTCAGTATGGGCCTGCGGGACTAGTCAGGCCAAAGGCCTGGATACCGATCCTTAACAAAAAAAAAAAAAAAAAAGAGCTGGCTCTAATTGGGACTCTCCAATACCTAAGTCAAAATTCTATACAACAGTAATAATTTGTATTAGAGTCAAAAAGAGCAGTAGGTGAAAAAAATTAATAAATATTTGAGATCCAATGCCAATGGCGGGATTGGGGGATGCAGTCTGGCCTAATCCTCATGAAGGGACTGAAAGAAAATTGTTGCCCTCATCAATAATGAGTAGTTTTACAAGGAGATTGTAACGTCATAGCACCATTAACTTTGGCATAATATTTGTCATCTTTGGTCTATGTGACTCAAGGCTTTAAGACGTGTTGTGCCATGTGAAAGAGGCTAGAGGTTATCAACTATCTTAGCAACCTCCCCCTAAGCAATGTGTGACTAAAGTTTGCACACCCTCACAGTTGATCTTCTAAATTCCCTGATACTTGCCATCTCTTAGTGGGGACCCCTCATCAATCTCCTTGGCGGGTCTGATACATTTGTCATTTTCTTGGGTCTCACTGAGAGTCACAAGTTAGTAATGTGATGAAGAGCCCATATTCCAAAGGAATAATATGGTTGTAATTGAATTTTACTTGGACATGATCTCCTACCACATGTATGATTTTTTTGAACGCCTCAATCTGGTATGTTAGGCATTTCAATGAATCTCACTGAGTTATAATAGAAACTGTGATTCCATCTATATAATGAGTCCCACACTTATACGGTGTAAAGAAGGCAGCGGCTAATGATGAGAGGAGAGAGACGCTCTGGGGAGGCAACTCTGGAAGCTGGTAACGGAGATGATCCAAAGGAAGGTTGGCCTCCAGACCGTGGCCGACAGGCCTTAATCACTGATTTCCTTAGGCCTGTTTCTTCAAGGATGAATGGGGACTCGGCCTCAGAGGCACATGCTGACAGACCTATGGAGGGCAGCGCAGAGGGTCAGATCAAGGCTAAGGTTGTGCTTCCAAAAAATGGCAATAGAGATGAGGGGCGGCGCTCATACTCCTCTGTGGTGGGACGTGTGTTACCAGAGGTGGAGAATCTGCCAGACCCAATTCACGTTGGTGCTCACACCAAAATTATCGTTCCTCAAGAGGCCTATGAGGAGCGACTACTGCAGTTCAGGTTTGCACTGATAGGTAGGGCAAACTTTAGATACCTATCAATGAATGATATAAGGGCAGAGGCACAAGTGTCATGGAACCTGAAAGGCAGCGTGAAGATGGTGCCTATGGGGAAGGGATATAAACTCTTCCAATTCGAAAGAGAGGGAGACATGGCAATAATGTGGAGAAGAATCCTTACAAGAGTGGGGAACCAAGTGATCAGATTCCAACCATGGAAGGCGAATTTCGACGTTCACGCTAAAAACATCAAAACAAAGCTAGTTTGGATTAGATTCCCTAATCTACCAATTGAATACTGGCATGAGAAGATCCTTCTCACAATGGCCAAGGCGGCAGGGAGACCTGTGGCATTGGATAGGTGCACTCATACTGCTGCGATGGGTACCTTTGCTAGGGTCCAGGTGGAAATTGAAATTGGTGCAAACAGATTGGAGGAAGTTCAAGTAGAGAGAAAACAGCCAGGTACGAATGAGATTTTCTGGTTCACTCAGACTATCATTTACGAGGACGGGATGCCCAGGTGTGGCTTCTGTAAGAAGATGGGTCATTCAGTCAATGTTTGTAGAGCAAAGAAAGATGTTGATGCTAGAGAAGACGCTCAGCATAAGGAGAACATCCCTGGTGCGGTTTATGCCGATGAAGATGCCGGTGCTCAGAGTAATGGCCGCTAGGATGGAAGACAACTGACGAATGAAGGAAACAAAATAGGAAGGCTTTCTTCCCAATCAAATGAGCAATCTCCTACCTTTTCTGGAATGCTCATTTCAAGAAACTTGGAGGGCAACCCAGCTAAAGATAACCTCAACGGAAATATTCAAATTTGCCTTCCCTTGGAAGAGGCATGTAATAAGGAACAGAATCTAAGTGAGGGGCGTGATCATATGCATTACGCTGAGGGGGATAACGAATTAATTGCATCTGGGTCGGACTCAAATGATGGGTTGGACGCTGGGTCAATAAATGGATCCGGTGATGGATCTGGGGCTCATATGAACCATCAAAGTTCTGCTCTACCCAGGGAAGATGATGGGTTGGTTTCTGCCCCAACCCATGCTGAATCTGATCATCATGCTGATGTAAGGTACAATCAGGAAGCAAACCTTTCTACAATTATGGATAATGGGAGAGAAGGGCGAGAGCAGTTCCGAAGTGATAGAAATGCAAACCATGAAATCGGGAGGATCCAATCAGTGCAAAGGCGCGAGAATATCATCTCTTATTTTAATCTTTACAGGTGACTGGTGGCACGGTGGTGGCCAACCATGAAGTGGAGTAGATCGATAGGGTTCTTTGCGAAAGGGAAGCAGTAGTACACGTGCACGGGAGACAGAACAAAGGAAAACAATTGGTCAATGCGGAGCAGATTTTGCAAAAATCTGGCCGCATTGCTTCTTCTATAAATAGTAAATGAAGGTTCTCTATTGGAATATTAGAGGGATTAAGAAGGCTGCCGCAAGGTTGGCATTGAGGAATATCTTAAGAGAAAAGAAGCCAGACTTTTTGTGTATTATTGAGCCTATGGTTTCTGCTGAAGCTTTTCTTAGGCTGTTTTTTAATAAGCTTGGCTTTGATCCTGACTTTATCCATAATGAGAGAGTTGGTGGAATTCCAAATTTATGGTTGCTTTGGCAAAGAGGCATGGCAAGGCCTGTGGTGCTATCATCCTCGGAGCAACACATTTCTATTTCGGCTCAATGGATTCAGGATATTTATTTTCTCTCTGTGGTGCATGCTAAGTGTTTCCGAGCTGCTAGAAGACTACTGTGGGCTGACCTGGTGGCTTCCCATCCCGGGACCTATGCCCCTTGGATGATTTTGGGTGACTTTAATGCCACTCTTCTCTCCTCAGAAAAAAGGGGGCTTGGTTCCTATAATCTAGGATCAGCAGGAGATTTTAGAGCTTTTGTGGATACATGCTCACTGATTCAAGTCCCTTCCCAGGGTAGAAAATTCACATGGACCAATAATAGGAGAAGGGGGCATGTGGTGGCTGTGCTCGACCGAAGCTTTTGCAATGATGCCTGGATCTCACAGTTTCAGGAATGTCATCAGTATGTCTTGCAAAGGGTGGCTTCAGATCATGCCCCCATTCTAGTTGCGTCTGAAGCTTCTGAGAGGCCAAAAAATTACCCTTTTTGATTTCAGAGGTTTTGGATGGATCATGATGCTTTTCTTCATACAGTTGAGAGATCCTGGGAGGTTGAAATCACTGGCTCGCCATTGGTGGTTGTGTCTCAGAAATTAAAAAACTGAAGGGAGCTCTGTGCTCTTGGGCGAAAGAGAATTTTCCAAATTTTAATTTGGATTTGGTGGATGCAAAAAGGTGTATGGAGGATATTTAGGATGAAATTGATAGAGATAGGATAAACGATGCAGTTTTTGCAAAAGAAGCGGATGCTAAGACCAGGTATCTCAAGGCCCTAGAAAATTATGAAAAATTATGGGTTGAGAAATCTCAATCCAGGTGGAGGGAGTAAGGTGACAGATGCGCAAATTGAGGAATACGTTTCTGAATATTTTGAGCTTTTTCATAAAGGTACCCCTCAAACTGATCACATGGATTTATTGCAATGTATTCCTAATTCCCTGGATGACTGGGATAGGGGGCGGCTGGATGATATGCCTTCAGAGGCAGAAATTAAAAGTGCAGTGTGGAATCTTGATCCTAACAGCGCCCCAGGTCTAAATGGTTTCCCTAGTGCCTTTTATAAAGCCTGTTGGGAAATTATACATTCTGACATCTGCAGAGTCATTAAGTGGTTTTTCAGAACTGATTTCATGCCCTATGGAATTAATAATAATTTCCTGGTCTTAATTCCTAAAGTAGAGGGGGCATTATCTCTGGACAAGTTCATGCCTCTGTGTATGGGAAATTTCCTGTGTAAAATTATCTCGAAGGTGCTGGCACTGAGACTGTCACGGCTTCTCCCAAAATTAATTTCTGAGGAGCAAGGGGCCTTCCAGAAGGGGAAGATCATTCACTCAAATATTTCTTTGGCCTCTGAGCTGACCAATATGATGTTTGCATCTACCAAAGGAGGAGGTATGGGTCTAAAAATAGACATTCAGAAGGCGTTCGACTCCATTTCATGGAATTTTATTTTCCATGTCTTAAGAAGATTTGGTTTTTCTGAAAAGTGGATCTCTTGGATCTATCAAATTCTTGCATCTGCCAGGATCTCAGTTCTTCTTAACGGTAGCCCAGTTGGGTACTTTGGCGTTGAGAGGGGTCTGCGGTAAGGTGATCCGATCTCCCCTATGCTGTTTGTTATTGCCGAAGAAGTTTTGTGCAGAGGTCTATCTGAGCTGGTAGTTTGTAAGAGCATTAAGGCTCTCATAGGTCCTCGTGGTGCTATTACCCCTACCCACGTCCTTTTTGCTAATGATTTTTTCATTTTCTCGAATGCTTCCATCAGGTACATTAAAAACCTCAACACCTTTCTTTCTAAATACCAGTGCTTCTCAGGTCAGAAAATAAATTTAGAAAAAAGCAAGTTATTCCTGGGATCAGTTGCAACTCACAGGAAGCAGAGCATTGCTGAAGAGCTTGGTATCTCTATCTGTAATTTTCCCACCCGCTATTTGGGTGTTGAAATTTTTAAGGGAAGGATAAAGAAGGAGTCTCTACTCCCTATTATGGACAGAGTTAAAGGTCGGCTGGCTGGGTGGAAAGGGAAGATTATGTCGATGGCTAGAAGAGTGGAATTGGTCTGCTCTGTCATTTTGGGAATGATGAATCATTGCTCTGTTGTCTATTGGTGGCCATCAACCCTTATTGCTATCATGGAAAGGTGGATGAAGAACTTCATCTGGACTGGTGAGGTTGATTCTACAAAAAATATCACAGTCCGATGGGATGTGTGTTGTAGGCCCAAGGATGAAGGAGGGTTGGGGTTGCGTAGGCTCAGAGACATAAATAAAGCAATGCTATGCAATATGGTCTGGAGGGTAAGACATGAGAAATCTACAACCTGCAGCTTCCTAAGGGCGAGATTTCTTATGAGTGATGGATCTTTCAAATCAAGTTATAAGTCCTCCTCTATTTGGCCAGGATTTAGAAAGATGTGGGATTTTATGTCTTCAAAAGAAGCTTGGTTGATCGGAAATGGTGAAAATATAAAATTCTGGACTGATAACTGGTTGGGTAATAAATCCATCTTGGGAATGGTCGACCTCAAGGATGGTCCTGGTCTCCCCTTCGAGGGTAAGGTTAGTGACTTAATTGAAAATTACCATTGAAAATTGCCTAATGTCAGATCACCCTTATTGCAAAGCATATTTGAGAAGATCCGAGATATCAAAATTCCTTCGTATGCCTGTGAGGACATGTGTTTATGGAGTTTGTCTTCTGATGGGAGTTTTAGCTCTAATTCTTCCTGGGAGGACATCAGGAGCAGCAATCCTAAAGTTCCACGGGCTACTCTGATCTGGAATAAAAAATTACAGCCAAGAGCTTCCATTTTTGGGTGGAGGATGGCGCATGGAAAACTACCAACGGATGAAGCTGTTCAAAAAAGGGGTATTGCTTTGGTTTCAAGATGCAGCTTGTATGGCGTGGAGGCTGAGTCTATGGATCACATTTTCCTTCAATGCTCCTTCGCAGAGGAATTATGGTTGTTGTTCAGTGGATACTTCAATGTGGTTTGGAAGAAATTAGATTCCATGGCTGATTTTCTTCAATGGTGTAAAAGGAAGCTTAAAATTGTTTGTTGCAAAGAGGTGTGGGCTCTGGGGTTAATTACTGTGGCTGACCACATTTGCCATGAAAGAAATAACAGAAGGCACGAAGGCAAGGTGAGGCCGATAAACTTCATTAAGCAAATGATTCTTGAGGATATTAAATCCTCCAAACCTAGCACCAAAGGATATGTGAAAACTGTCGCTGATGTTATTTGCTACAGGAAGCTTGGCTTATTGATTCAGAATAAGCCAACTCTGCCCATCTTAGAGGTTTATTGGTGCAGGCCTCAGGTCAACTGGATCAAACTGAACTTTGATGGAAGCTCTATGGGCAATCCTGGTCTAGCAGGAGCTGGTGGGATCTTTCGCAATCATATGGGAGCTGTTATGGACTCCTATAAAATTTTTATAGGGGTCTCAGAGGTCTTCCAGGCGGAGGTGGAAGGGCTAATGGTGGGTCTGATGCGTGCTCGAGAAATGGGAATTACTCGCTTGTGGGTGGAGACGGATTCCAGTGCATTTGCGATATCCTTCCAGAAAATGAAAATCCCATGGTTTGCCATTCAGAGATGGATCTTCCTTCAACCTTTCTTGGAGGAAATTTCATGGAAAATAACTCACAACTTCAGGGAGGCAAACTCGATTGCTGATTATCTGGCTAGAGATGTAGCAAAGACGGGGATTTCAGACTAATATCATTTTCCCTGATCATATTAAAGATCTGATCAAAAGAGATGCTGATGGCTGTCCGAATTATAGATTTTGTTAGTTCGCATCCTTTCCCTGTTGATGGCAATGCCGAAGGTGGGGGCTGGGGTTGCGATGCATGCTTGAGTTTCATTTTTCTTGGTTGATTGTATCTTATCTTATTTTTTCTCTTCAATATAATGCATCTTTAGCGAAAAAAAAAATCTCCTACCACATGTCAACATGTCAGTTTCCAAATTGGTCCGAGCTCTAGGAACAATGAGTCCAATGAGACAAATACAAATGGTCTCATCCACAATGGAACGTATACGCTTCTCCCAAGGAAGCTCATTGGGACTAGGTCAAAATGTCTCAAAACACTTGCAGTTAAGTCCTTGATCCAAAATGAGGCTCTACTGGTAAACAAATGTATGTGTATTTCCAAAAGACTTCAGTTTCATAAGGATACGGATACACCATATAGCCTCAATTATCAAAAAGTGGAAAATAACCAAGTGTGCACACATAAATGGGCATAAATAACCAAGTAGGCACACATAAATGGGCATAACAAAATGATGCTTATATATTCTTGAAAATAACTCAAAATAAAACAAAATTCAGAATGTCAGTAACTTATTATATCAATAAGAAAATTCCACTAACAAAACACATCAATGGATTTAAGTAATCTCATATTAGTAACATGTTCCTTAATAAAATTTTAGAACCAAACCATTAATTAGTGGATCAACAACCATATTATCTGTAGACTGTAGTAATAATGTGCAAAAAGGATTTACTTCCAATGATTTTTAGAAAATGAACTGGTCCACAAAACTTTCCTTGTAATTTATTCCTTTCCTTTATTACAATTGCAAGAAAAACCTTAGCACTCTCAGTTGGAATGTTACCTTTCTTGATGGTATTATCTATAGTAAATTTAAGTTTCCCTACAAAGTTTAGTGTCGAAGTAGAACCCTCTTTTTATTGTTATTAAAATAAAATAAACTACGGGAAGTTAAAAGTTCATACAAGTCATACCCTACGTATTGATATATTGTAGGGTTAGAACCCTTGGATGTCTTAACTGGTACTATGTAGACCCTATAAAAACAAGAGAGGACTCTTCATCTTATCAAAAGGAAAAAGAAAAAAACAAAAAACTCCTCAATCGTGGCCAAGTGGCAACACTGGGATATACTCGAATGGCCCCACAGAACTGTAGAAGTGGAACCCTCTTATGCTTTGCTAGTACTATGTAGCCCCCCTGAAAACAAGAGTAAACTCCTCATCTTATCATAAAAAAAGAAAAAGACAACTCCTCAATTAGTGGCCGAGTGGCAACACCGGGATGTACTCGAATGGCCCCACAGTGTACAAGTGCGTCTTGCTATGGGAAAGGTAGCGAGGGCCGGCAAGAGGGCTTCCGGTGATCCCCTTATTGACATTGGTGGGAATGCTGCATGAGATCAATGAAGACATGTCAAGGTATCCCTTGCACTCTGTGATGTTTCCAACTTCTTTGATCTCTGTCAAGGACATCTTTGCCAAGAAGTATCCTGATTTATCTGTGTCACTCATCACAGTGTAGCTACCTGTCACAAATCCATGCTTGTCTACTGCCTTGCATGTTATCCTTGCCACAGCTCCTACAAGATCAATAATATTTAAGCATATAAAGATATGAAAGAACCTGCTAATTCAGCTAACAATATATATATATATATACACAAGTACCTTTAAGGGAGATGAGCTTAGATCCGGCTTTGCAATAAATCATTCCTTCCACGCCAATGGACTTCACATCGTTCTCTTTTGGTGTGGGCAAGTGGAAGTGGTGGAAAGGTGGAGGATGGTGAGGAGGTGGTGGAGGAGGTGAAGCATGATGAGGAGGTGGAGGAGGGGGAGCGTGGTGAGGAGGAGGTGGAGGAGGATGATGGTGATGATGATGAGGAGGGGGAGGAGAAGTGTAATAATAGGGTTTGGCATTGACTGTGAGTGCCAAGAGAGCCATGAAGGATAACAGAAGGAAATGGTTCAAGCCTCCCATGACTGCTTGCACTCTTTCTTCTCTTCTGCACCTTCTTCCTTGAATTGTTGTTACTGATGGGATAAAAACTTCATCGATCCTAGACCTTTTTATAGGGGATTATTTGGATGAATAAAGCCTAATATTGTATTCATTAGGCGGATGCACGATGGGAGAGGAGGCATTTTAAAGTGTCAATTGGTAGCATGCACGTTAGGGCCCTATAAAAGACCACATATAAGTTGGACCTAACCTAACAGATCGTTGCAACGCACTATTCACGGTCCCATTTAATTTGAACCAATTTTTTTTTTTTTAAATGAATAATTAAAAAAAAAAAAAAAAAAGACCATTTGAGACTGCTTCCAAATACTTGGGACTACATTAGATTCGCCAGTTGGGACCAGGGAAATAAAATATAGCATCAGTTATTGTATTAGTCATAGTCAATACTGGTACGGATCGTGGGAGGGGCCCTGCACCAGGGAGCAGAGGGCAGGGAAGGGGGATGAGGGAAGAGCCTAGGGGTGTCAACCGGTCGGGTTGGTTCGGTTTCGGTCGGGCTTAATCGGGCTTGAAGACTTTCAAAGGCTACACCGTGTCCGCCCATTTAACTAATCGGGCTTAGTTATTGAGGGCATGGTACACTTTATATTCGGTCGGTCGGTCTCGGGTTATAATCGGGCCACCTTAATCGGGCTTTAGTCGGGCCTTAACCGGGCTACGGACATGTTTAATGTTAAACGGGCTTTAACCGGTTTTTAAACGGGCCCTCTTTAAAATGTGCTATTATATTCCGGCCCACTTATGCAAGCCCAAAAAAATGACAATAAATCAATAAATGATACAAAATATAACCATTATTTAAAATGTGAACATGTCTTTACTTTTTAGTTTTTATTCTTTAATTTGGGGGGTAAAATAGGTATTCTACAATCATTAAAGGGTCGGGCCAAGTCGGTGCACAATAGGCCGGTCTCGGTCGGGTGTTATTCGGTCGGGCGCCCGACGGTTCAAGTAGCAAAACCGAGACCGACCATTTATAAATGGGCCGGGCTCAAGCCCGACACGTTTAATAAACGGTCCGGGCCGGGCCGGTCTTTAAACGTTCGGTCCCAGTCGGTTTACCCGGTTCGGGCCACAAATTGACACCCCTAGAAGAGCCCAAGGTGGGGAATTTGCGAGAGGGAGCATAAGGAGAGTAGAGGGGGTCGTAGGAAGGAACAGAGGACAGAGGGGTTGTGGTAGGAAGCGGAGGGTGGTTGCGGGGAAGAGCAAACTTCATTGCAAAGTCTTCCCTTTCTTACTTTTTATTCATGAAGCATATGGCTTAGATTCATTTAGTATACCTATGAAGCCTGGTTTAACAGGATGGACTGAGGTGTCAACATTTTCCATGTTATAACCTGACACGTAATAAATATTTGGTTGGACCAATTTGGAGTGGAATCAATGGTTTTCTTGTTTGTTATTATGCTTGGGTCCTAAACACTAATTTAGGTGACTCTTCTTCGTCATTGAGACCCAAACCATAATCACAGCTAGTTTTGCATGAGCCCTTTTTCCCCCCTAGTTTGATCTAAACCCCTGAATTCCTAACCCTCGTGGATCTTATACACACTGCATCACTATTAACCAATGATTTAGGTTTTTTAATCCCCAAAATGCTCTCTCTCTCTCTCTCTCTCTCTCTCTCTCTCTCTCTCTCTCTCACAGTTTTGAGAGTTATGGTTTATGCAAACCTAATTTAAAAAGAACATCTCTGCTATGTTGATTACCGTCGCCCATACAAAGTAGCCAGTTCAAGTGTTGCGATCCTTCAAAGGACCTGCACTTCTGGGTTTTGAAGTAACCCTAATTAAACCCCATTATATATTTGATTAACCTGTATTGCACATTTTGCGAAATGGAGATGCAAATTTTTTTGGCGGGCATTCCCCACTGCCAACAAGAGAAGAAGATACTGAATTCATGATTGACATTGACTAGACCAGAGAAGAACCAAGTAGAAGATGGTTGGTTCATTGTTAGTAAAAAAATGACCAGTTTTACCATTTTGATTGAAGTATTACAAGTATTCAATAAATGAAGAGTAACAAAGTATGGTAACAATAGTATGATGAAAGATTTGGTGTGGTAATGGCGTACACAATTTGGTTACAAAGAAGCTGAGCTTCCCCTGACGTGTGTAGGCTGCATCTCTTTCCTCTTACTCCATATTTCATTTTTTATTTCTCCCCTCCCCCCAACTCTATGTGGACTATTTTTTTTTCTATTTTGTTGCCTTTTTTATTGGATCCATAAAGCCAACCCCATTCAGTTGGGATAAAGCTGAATTTGTTGTTGTTGTTGTATTACCATGCCAAAACTATATTTGTCCCTAAAACCCAGGCATTCTCAATCCTCTCAAGAAATTCCTAAGTATATTAGGAACCAAATAATCTAAAATTTGGTTCATCTCTCAATTTGGTTCCTAATTTATCCTTTAGATTTTTTTTTTTTTTTTTTTTTTTTTTATAAATTTCCTCCAAAAGTTGTGTTCTCCACTAGTAAGAACACGGAATCAAATACTCTGAAATTCTTGGTTCTTCTCCTAAACTATTTTACCGGTTGGAGGTCATTGCATTGGCCTATATATCAATAGCCAAGTCACAATTTTAAATCTTTTCATATAAGATGAAACATATTTCCAATTTGGATTGGCCTAATGTCTACAGCAGCTAGATATCTTGAAATGATTTGGATTAATCATATGTCTAATTTCTTGAAGTGAATTGGTAAGAGAACAAATTCTATTGAAGAAAGAAGCTCAAAGTATGGAAGTTGTGTGCTTATGTATACACACAAAGAGAACTCACTTACATCATACACTCACATACATAACAACACTTTTCATGCCTTAATTATACTAACCCTCACTTATTACAACTCACACTTACACCTCATACTTTTACGTACATTCTTGCATTAGCACACTTTCACTTAGAACTCGGATCTGGTTCACGGACGATATTGTTCTCTTATGCTCCTGGTTCCTCACATTTAGAGTCCATTAAATACAGAGAGAAATTGGATTCTAAATACTAGGATTAGGCGTACAAGAACAATCTCATACGTGAACCTAATCTGGTCTCTTTCACTCGTACAACATCTTACTCTTTCACACACAAGACTTGTAGAACCAAATGTGCTCCCCTATTTATACGTGTTGTTAGGAGGCAAAGAATTGCCACCTTGGGGAAGTCTCCAAGTTGGTGGTGATATGCTAGAACTGCCAAGTGTGGGAGAATCTAGAAAGCGGGAGACTTCTAAAGGGAGAGATACTTGACATAATTTTATATTCAAATTCGATTATGGGATAGTTTTCTGTCCAAGAGCGGCCCCTATGCCACAGACACAAGGGGCACACAATGACCACCGTGCCCCTCTTAGGGATGCACGCCCATGTGTTTGGGCACCGTGGCCCTTTTTTTCTTCTTTTTTTTTTGTGGGGGTGGGGGGGGTTGGGGGAGGGATGGGGAGTAATAAGCAACCCGGGGCAACACTTTGTGAATCCCAAACCCAAATAGAGCTCACAATGTTTTTTGGATCAATAAGAATCCCACGGCAACACTTTGCATCACCAAACCCTAATAAGACTTCGCATCCCACATGGACCTAGAAAAATTATTGGCTTATGTGTATGGATATAAATTAACTTTCTTAGCATAATTTGATAGTTTTTCATTTTAACCATTGCATACATGATGTCATTTTAATCATCACATAGATGATGAATTCCTTAGAAACCCCATTTATCAATTTTCTTGATACATTTCAATCATATGCAGAGTATGTATGGATTTTTTTCCGTCTCTATTTGTTTGCAAAGGGAATTAAAGGAAAGTGAAGTGAAGTTTTTCAAACTTAGAAAGGAAGTTTTTGTAACCATTATCTAATATAATTGTATAAATTACTTAAATTTGAATTTAATGGCATTAACATGTGGAGTTATATTTCTAAAAATTTCCTTCTTAGATTCAAAATGTTCACTTTCCTTTCCTTTCATTATCCTTGTAGTCAAACAGAGCTTTCAGTTGTTTTTTTCACTAATCCCAATATGTCAAAGAAACCAAATATAATTTATATTTTTCAAACAATTTCTGAATGATGGGATACGAGTATGAGTCATGTAATTGACCCTTACACACATTTTAAAAATCAGATTGAGATCGGCTCATCAGTCGATGCAACTTGTAATAGGTTGTAGTCAATTCTGATTAAACCCAATTCCGGGCATATTCAATCCAATTGAAAAAAGGGTGAATCCTCCCAATCATAAAAGCAAAGTTATTTATGATCTTTATCAAAAAAAAAAAATGTTATTTTATGACATAGATGTATTATACATGTATACCCATGTGTTTTTTTTTTTTTTTCCACATGAATGGTTTTATATATAAAAAATATGATTTTTTTTATGTATAGGCGTATATTACATAAATTTGTATGCTTATTTACTACCATCCTTACCCAATTGTGAGAAAATCATCTGCAATCACTGCATTGATAAAGTGAGCATCGGGTTACTAAGAACCCTTTAGAACATATGCCTAAATGCCCTCGATCGTCAGATGGTCAATGTACCTCAATATTTGCGGCAGAGGATGTGAACTCTACCCGATCCCGAGGTTTAAAAGCTTGCTTGCCTCTTACCATAAAAATGGTCAACTGGTCAAATACACAAATTGATGAAACCGCGTTTTGCCATCTCCGTGGAGGAGTTCCCTCTGTTTATTTCCTTCTTTCACTCTGCCCTGTTCTACCAGGAAAGCCGCAGCCCTGGCCCGCCTGGTTCGACTTCAGGACCCCCACACGGCCACACCTAACCCCTCGCCGCCTATAAATACAAAACCCAACGAAGAAGTCAGAAAATTGAAAATAGTTCTCGACCGCCAAAAGACCCCCTTCTCTTCCTTTCTCGCCTTCGTTCCTACAGAAGAAACCTTCACATTTTAAACCCTAGCTTATGAATCTCGTCTTCTGAAACTTCCTCAGAAGTTCCATCTTCCCGATCTCTCTTACAGATTTCGTTTTCTCCTTTAAATTCTCAGACGAAATTCGACTTCAAGTAGTCCAATTCCTTCTTCCCGCCGCTACAGAGGAAGAGAGAGATCTGATTTTTTTCTTTTTTTTGGAAGCTGAAGATCCGGTGTTTTGGTTCTTGACCGTAGTTTCCTCTCGATTGCCAGAAGAAATTCCAATTTAGGCAGAGCATCACTGAGAATTGAATCTCTGCAATTCAGTGGAAAGTCAAATCGAATGGTGAGCCTTTGCAGGGCCAAGGACATGCCATCGCCGGCGTCTTCTTCTACAGGTTTCTTCAAGCGTTTGGAAGGATCGGAAAGAGTTGAAGGAGGGAAGTGCAGCTTAGCTGCTAACACAGAGGGAGAAGCTGTGAAGAAGCTAACGATCGCTGTGAAAGAAGAAGAAGAAAAGGTATGGAGTGAGGAGAGGTGTTGTACGCCAAAGGCGAAGGAATGTAGGATACAGGAAGTGCTGACGTGTCCACCGGCTCCAAGAAAACGTAGGACTTCCTATTCTTCGCCGTTGGCCCTGCGCGTGAAGGAGACGGAGACAGAGACGGAGATGGAGACAGAGTATTTCTTCTCCCCTCCCAACCTGGAATCCATTTTCGCGCTTCACGATGCGCACAAGGTCAAATTCAAAAATTAGAAACAATAGAAAATGTAGAATAAAGCTTTCTGTAATACCTCTAATGAATATTTATTTTTTTTAATCTTTATTATTTAATCTTGAAAGGAGTTTTTGTAGCTATTTAGCAATAGCAAGACAAGAATTACTGTTAGTGTTTCTGATGTCTCTGTTTAACTTAAAAGAGTTAAAACGCGCTTGACGCGTTATTTTTTCTGCGTATGCGCAGTCAAAACTCTAAACGTGGTTTTTTATTTTCTCCTCTTTGTGAAAAACGCGTCTAAATTTTAAATCCTTACCTCTACCATCAACACATTCCCCGCTGGTGTGTCCCTGTACCAAGTGGTAGCATTCTCTCACCCATATGTATATTATTTTTTTTTCTTTGGGAAAAGATTGGGCATAATGGTAGCTTTCGATAAGCTAGCAACATGCATCAATCAAATGGATGGACATCGGAGGGCAATGGTCTTTTCCAAATAGGGTAGAAAGAGGATGGTATCATTTTCCTATATTTTAATAACCATTGGTGTATTTAATTATGTATTTTTCAATTCCAACTTGATCCATCAGAATAATCTAAATAATTTTTCCTCCGTCTTTATTATAATATGCTAATTATTTGGAGTCATAGGAATCACACCATTTTTAAACATGAAAAACCAAATCCTCATAAAAAAATTTCCCCCCGCTATGGTGGATTATCTGTCTACAATCTAGTTACATCACAAATCCATCACCACAAGCACCAAACTCTACATCTCAATATTTGTCATTTACCTTCCCAAATTGTGTATATGCTCCTAATCCAGGTCTAAATATTTATGGTTGGATGACTTGTTTCTTTATAGAGGGAAATGTATCTCATTCACAACCGATTACTCAATAATAGGAAATTACGTCGAAGCAATCATTAGCGGTTTCCCTCTTAGAGTTCAACAGGCACAAGTGAAGGATTGGAGTATCAAGAAAGTTTGGAGCAATTTTGAAGATTTACACTCTTTTTTAACCTAATAACCACCTCATGGAATCACCTCATGGCCTTAGAGCATAGTTCCCTCCTTTTAGATGTCCATAATATTCTCCCTAGTCCTTTTATTTTTTATTTTTGATGTTCATCTACAATCTGGATAACAATGTTTTCACTTATTTACTTTAATGCACTTCTTTCCTTTTCTATCAATAAATAAATAAATAACCCTTGGTCTATACGTTGCACTTGCAAGTAACTTCCTCTAATCTAGTGGGTAATATTCCAGGTTATTGTTCAAGTCTTGCTTCTCACAATTGAAGCTTAAATTGAAAGAGTTGTAGGTATTAGATTCTAGCGTCAACATTTGGGCCTCAGAATTAGACGCTCTTCTCTGCTTACACAGTGACGCTTGAGCTTTCAACTTTCATTTTGGAGAGCATAATCTTGAAGCCAACTTGGAGCCAAGTGAAAACCAACCACTTTAAGGATGTTCCCAAGTAGTTACTATTGCAAACATTATACATTAAAATTATAATTCCAATTCCTTTTTTGGATGGATAACATAAATATTAATGTGATTCAGAGGTCGTTTAATTCACCTATATTCCTAGGTTAGTCCAGAAGGCCTTGTCAATTAAGTATACTACGGTATGGCCAAATTTTTCTCCGTGACTGAAGGAAAGCTAGAACCCTTCTTCCAGGAGTTTTTCTACCTCTAATGAATAGAGCTCTTCTTTTTCCTTTTTCTTTTTTTTTTTTTTTTTTTTTTTTTTTTTTTTTTAATATAAAGAAGACTTCTCTTACTCAAGAGTTTCCATCAATGGAGCACTCGTCTTCCCCGAAAGTGATCAGCCCTCTCTCTCTCTCTCTCTCTCTCTCTCTCTCTCTCTCTCTCTCTCTCGTTATATATATATATATAGATTGTGTATTCTACCATATAGCAGTAGGGTGGGTGAACCGGTGAACATTATCAACATTGTCTTTTGGTGGTGAGAAGGCAAGAACTCACCTTCCTCTAGGCTGGAAGTGTTAAGAGAGGCATTCCAGGTGAGAAGATATCATCAATGGCAAATAACGGCTGCTTGGGATTCCATTCCTTTGTGATTCCATTGTTCAATTCAAATCCCACATACCGAGTTGGATCAGTGAGAAGTGATGTTGGGCTCAACAGAACTGAGGGGTTGTCTAGGGGGACAAAAGGGTAGGGGAACTTGTAGTTCTGCGGATAAAGTTAGGTAGGAGAGCTAGGTTAGCACCTTTGCCTCCTACGAGAGTCTGGCCAGTCTTGGCTAAGATGGCCTCTCCTTCCTTCGGGAGCCTTTCAATCTCAACATAAATATGTGCATTTAATAAGCCCACCAGTGATGTTTGCTTCTGACTCTTGAGGATTGGTTTTGGGGCTCAGGAGGGATCTACAACAAAGGAGGGATGTGGGTTTCTACTGTTGTTGGTATTGGCTGGATTGAATTGAACAATGGGACGGGTTTTGGTGGTTTGTTATGTGCTGCCTATGTTGCTTGTGGGCTACAGTGCTGGATGGAGATAGTCTCACTTTCGTCATCTCCTCTCTTTTCTAACATGAAATGATCTAAGTTCTATCCATGCAATTATATTCTAGAGATAAACTGCCAAGAATTAGATTAGTTTGAATCAATTAGGGATAAAAGAAGAGAAATGGGCATTCTTAGGAAGTAAACTGGATCCCTCAGCCTATGAAGAAATCATCCCAATTCATTTATTTGGGTGGATGATTACAACTACGGAGCTTATCCTCAAATGACTGATAATGGCTTGAATGGTTTCGTGGTCCTTAAGCTAGGACTTTTTTTTGGCTTAAAGGTCATTGTATTAAAGGGAAAAAAAAAAAAAATAACAAAGAAAGAAACAAGAAAACTAGCTAATCAAGCTAGATACACCAACACAAAGAAGACACCAACTTTGACAAGGCCAGCAACAGGGGGAAAACGCCGAACAAAATATCAATCCCAAGAGATACTAAATCTTGGGATCATACACATCTCTAATGTAGAATAGATAATTGAACGAATTACTTTCGCGAAGAGGCAAGACGGTAAGAGTTCCGGCAAGCCAACTCTCAATTATACTTTCCTTTGCCTTTTCTTTGCTTAACTTTCTCGAAAACATTAAACTCTTCCCTTAATCTAGCTGCTTCATCAATAGTAGGAAGCTCAAGGTGTTTCAAAATAATAGCTCCTCCTCGGAGAGAACTTGGCGCAACAAATTCTACCAAGTCCTTACTCCCCTCAAAGATCACACGTCCCCTAAAATTAGGGCCCTCCAATGACCACCTTGACTGTCACCTCTCCCTCACATAGAAATGATCCCACCACGAAATGCAATTGTTGCCACATCTAGCTTGATTTTTCCCATCTAGATAGGCATAAATTTCTGTAAGGTTCTCTTGCCTTTCTAGACTAGCAGTGAGAGATCTATATTCCCATGTATCATCATTTGCTCCCAAATCCTCCTCTCCTGACATCGTTTCATAACTAGAATCTGACGTAGACTCCCCTGATCCATCTTCACTAGCCATATCTGCCCAATTAAGTCTTGTCGCATTCAACCCTTGCTCCTTATTAGTCAGCCCACCTGGTTGAGGAAGATCCACAAAATCGTGTCCACTACCCTTTTCACGATCCTAGAATAGAAGGTTGTCATGCACCAATAACCCTCCCTTATTTTATCCCAATCAATCCCCACCTTGAATGGAAAGAGGCTCATATCTCTCCTGAGAATGGTAAGGGACAAACAATTAATCCCCATCTTGATTGGCTCCATTCAAAGATGAAACATTATTCCTGGAAGGAGCTTCCATAACAGCTGTTTCCTCCTCAACTAATTGTGATCGCACCAAATCTTCCCTATTTTGGTACACAATTCTCTCTCCCTTCTCCAATCATACCATTAATGGATGACAGATCCCTACCATCTTGTGTAAGATAGGATCCTATTCCATAATAAGAGCTCTTCTAGGATAAGAAGAATTTGAATTCTTACCCGCATTAACCTCCGCCAACAAAGCATTGTTATCATTAAGGTCATGTAGAACACGTCTTTCCAAAGAATCTCCTAAATTAGAGGTCCCATGTATATCTACACTAAAATTTTTGGATCGTGTTGAGAACCACCTTCACCATTCACATTCCCTTACCTTGTATGCCCATTAGATTGATGCAAATTGATCTTCTTTCTTAAGATAGAGGAAATCCGACCAGACTGAGTCTTTGAGTTCACCCTGGTCGACCTACTGGGTTGACTCCATCTTCTTCCGCATAGGTTGCCCCCGAGATGCTCGTCGCCTGAACTTTGTATTTGATGAGCATCCACTGTCGTTTTGTGAGGAAACGAGTTAGTCAAGTGCCCCACTCTATTGTAGTAACCACACCAATTCATTCCATCCTCATGCACAATGCCTTATATGAAAGAGAACACCTTTGACAATCTAGGCTCACACCGCTCCACTTGTACCTTCTCAATGCGTGTTGAAATCTCTGAATCATCTAGTTTTACTAGAACACAAGCAAAGTTCCTAAAAAACCCTGAGCTCTAAAGTAATCGGTCTTCTTGCTGCCTTAGCCATGATAGAAGCATGTTTTCATGCCAATACTCAAGAGGGAGGTTAGGAAATCTCACCCAAACAAGCCTCGTTGCTTTTAGCATTTCATGAATGTTGAAGTCAGGTTCCCAACATTGAAACCTAATGTCTTGCCCTCCTAACTTAACCGGAGTTCTTCACAAACCTTTGTCATATCACCCTCCAAAGAAAATTGGAAGATAATAAAACCCTTGCCCAAGGGATGCATGATTACCCTCTATTGCAAATTCCAAACCCCTAGCCTCCTTCCTTAACACATCCAACGACGTTGTTCGGAAGTTTTCCTAGCCTATTAGTGCGAAGATAAAATTTTGGCGAATGGTTTTATAGTCTTGTTGTGGGATAACTCTCTCTCCTTCCATCAAAAAATCAACTGAATAATTCTCCCCACCATATTCAAAGACTCCTAAAAAAATGAAGGTGAGTGGAAGATGGAGTTGTGAGGGGAGAGAGAGCGAGAGATGAAAGTGCGCGTAAGATGAATGGAGAGGGTGTGAGAGGGGTGTCGAGTAGGTGAGGAGGATCGGAGTCCACTGGAGACTCAAGGGGTCATAACCTCCCTTGTCGCAGAAGATTCAACACCACAAAAAAAAACCTTTTGCCAAGATTGTGGGGAATGGAACTTGGCTAGACATTGATGCAATACCGTAGCCAATACATGCAGGTAGCATCACTAGGATAGTTATCCCACAACAAGACTACGAAACCATTTGTCAAAATTTCTTTTTGCACCAATAGGCCCAGAAAACTTCTGAACAATGTCGTGCTAAGGAAGGAGGCTGGAGGGTTGGAATATGCAACAGAGGATAATCATGCATCCCTTGGGCTGGAGTTATATCATCTTCCAATTTTATTTTTGGAGGGCGATATGACGAAGGTCTGGCGATCAGGTTAAGTTACGAGGGCAACACATTAGGTTCCAACGTTGGAAACCTGACTTCAACATTCATGAAAAACCAGAAGCAACGAAGCTTTTTTAGGTGAGATAACCTAACCCCCTCTCGAGTATTAGCATGAAAACGTACTTCTATCGATGGCTAAGGCGGCAGGAAGACCAATTGCTTTAGACCTCAGGACAAGACAGGGTCTTCTAGGACATTTCGCTCATGTTTTATTAAAAATTAGATAATTCGAAAACTGCAACACGCATTGAGAAGGTACAAGTGGAGTAGTGCAAGCCTAGATTGTCGAAGGTGTTGTCTTTCATGCAAAGCATTGTGTATGAGGATGGAATGAGCCGGTGTAGTTACTATAAAAGAGTGGAGCACTTGATTAACTAGTGTCCTCACTAGAAGGCAATGGACGTCAGTCCAAACGGCCAAAGATCATGCGGCAAGCATCCCAAGGGCAACCAATGCGGAGGAGGAGGTATTCAACCCAGTAAGCTCGCCAGGGTGAACTTGGTGCCTCATCCTGGTCGGATTTCCTCTATCTTAGGAAAGGAGATCAATTTGCATCAATCTAATGGGCATAAAAGGGAAGGAAACATGAATGGTGGTGGTTGTTCTCAATCACGATCAAAAGACGGTAGTGTAGATATGCATGGACCTCAAATTTAGGTGATTCTTTGGAAAGAAGTGTTTTACATGGCCTTTATGATAACAATGCTTTGTTGGTGGAGGTTAATGCGGGTAAGAATTCAAATTCTTATTATCCTAGAAGGGCTCTTATTATGGAAGAGGATCCTATCTTACACAAGATGGCAGAGAATCAACCATCCATTAATGCTATGATTGGAGAAAGATGAGAGAATTCAGTGTCCCAAAATAGGAAGATTTGGTGGGATCACAATCATCTAAGATGGAGGAAGCAGCTATACAGAAACTCCTTCCAATAGGAAAAATCTTTCCTCCTTGAACAGAGCCAATCAAGTAGAGTATCATTGTTTGTCCCTGACCATTCTCAGACAATATATGAACTTCTTTCCATTTAAGGTGGGGATCAAATGGGAAAGAGATATTGGTGTATGCCAACCTTCTATTCCAGGATCGTGAAGAGGGAAGTGGGCACAATTTTGTGGATCTTGCTCAACCATATGGGTCAACTAATAAGGAGCAAGAATTGAGTGCAAAAATACTTAATTGGGCAAATATGACTAGTGAAGATGGATAGGAGTCTACATCAGATTCTAATTATGAAATGATGTCAGAAGAGGGGGATTTGAGAGCAATTGATGACCCATGGAAGAAAAATCTCACTACTGATCCGGAAAGGTAAGAGACCCTTGCAAAAATTTATGCCCGTCTAGAGGGGTAAAATCAACCTAGACATGGGAAGGTGACAATTGCTTTTCACGACAGGATCATTTCTATGCATGAGCAAAGTGACAGTCGAGGTAGTCATGGTAAGGGCCCTAATTTTAGAAGATGTCATATGATCTTGAGGGGAGGAAGGATTTAGTAGAATCTGTTACGCCAAGTTCTCCCCATGGAGGAGCTATTATTTCGAAGCACCTTGAGATTGCCACTATCAACGAAGCTATTAGATTAAGGTAAGAGCTTGATGGCTTAAAAAAAGTTAAGCAAATAGAAGGCAAAGGAAAGAATAATGGAGAGCAGGCTTACCAAAAGTCTAGCTATCTTGCCTCTTTGCGCAAGTGATTTGTTCAATTTTCTCTTATACATTAGACATACGTATAATCCCAAGATTTAATATATCTTGGGATTGATTTTTGTTACGCATTTTTCCCCAGCTGTTGGCCTTGCGACAGGTGGAGGGGTATTGTTTTCTGTTAGTGTATCTGATTTGATTAGCTAGTCTTCGACCTAACTCTACTTTATATTGCATTTGATTCCATAGTTGTTTTATTCATACGGTTCTTTCCTTTGTCAATCATTGTTATTGATTGACATAGCAATTATTAAGTAATTAATACTTAATATATTGGAGAAAATTGTATTGTTTAACTTCGGGAATTTTGACAATTACTGGATATTTAGAACTTGCTACATGGCCTGTACTATTGTTTAACAGTAATTTTAAAAAGAATTCCAGAAAAAAAAAAAAAATCCTATTTAAATCTCAATGTATCACTCAATATAAAAAATTGATAATTGGTTTAAGTGCCAGAAGTGTATCCGCTAAAGTATCTTTCAAGTGTGTTTCTATTTCCTTTCTGATTCAAAGACATTTCTTATGTCATGTTACCAAACGCATTTCACTCCCCCGTAAGTGTTCCCCAAGAACCGAAAAATAAAAAAACTCAAAACACTTGGGCATGGTTTTAAGTATCGATGCGTATCGTGCCGTATCGATAGGCATCGGCACGATACATACCGATACACTACGGGGAATTTTGGGCCCTCTTTTGTGTATCAACGTATCGTACGTACCGTATCATGCCGTACCGTATCAATACCGATACGTACGATACTCTGCAATACGAACTTTTCAAAATCTAGAAATTCCTGAGAATATCGGTACGTATCGATACCATATCGGTACGTATCAAGCTGTATCATACCGTATCGGCACGATACGACTACTTAAGTGTGAATGTGTCTTTTGTTGTATGAAACAAACACTTCACACTCTCACCAACAGTTTTCTATATTTTGCTTCTTTCTTCCCCTTTGATTTACTCACCTTTTTGAGACTCAAATGGTAGACTGAAAGAAACATTGTGAAAGTGAATGGTTCAAAGAAGGAGAAAAACATAGTCCAAGAAGAACCTTGAAGGCTTGAACTTGAAAGTTGAAACATTTGAATGGTACATTCTTGAATCTTTACTCACTTTTTTTCAACTTTAACCTTAGATTTTCAAGTTTTTTTATAAATCTAAGGTTCATCATACTTAGAATCACATTTTGTGCATCATTATTACATTAAATCATTGGATTTATAAGGATTTACAAACTTTTTTCAAGAGAAAATGAGGGTTTCAATTTTTTTCAAATTTCTTAGATCTACTCATGCTCAAATTTCTTATATCTACTCATGCTCAAAAAACTGTAAGAAACTCAAACCTCATCATTTTGAACATTTTCAACTCAATATATTTGTCTACCAATACGATACCCTCTACTTAAGTATTTATGCATTCTACATATTATATATAACTTTTTTTAACTGTTTTTTTATGCAAAAGTATATAAAAATGTATTCCCTATCCATTTATATGCGTATCTTTAGTGTATCTTAACGTATCTCCGATACGATACGATACGATACCCTTCGATACATATCTTAATTTTGACCGACCGATATGACGACCGATACCGATACTTTAATCCTTGCACTTGGGCAAAACAGAAGTGTTACCAGACCGGGCCTAAATGCCTAATCTTTACCCTATTATGAGTGAAAACATAAGTTAGGTTTGAAAGAACTTATGAAATTTATTTATTATGCCATGTTCTAGTAATGTTTGTTGTTTTAAGATATTAAGAACCTTTTAACGTTTTGTTTAAGCCCAAACAAGATACTTTTGATGCAATCCTCGAAAGGATTCCGAACACAGAAATTTGTTATTGTTATGCCATTTCAGTGGAAGTTTGGACTATCAGAAACAGTTACGGCAAGTTTTTGATAGCAAGAGCAATGTTCCCAATGTCAAGCACTAACATCAATTCTAAAGTTCTTTCAACAGAAGACATAATAGGGGGTTTTAATCATCTCCCCAGTAAGCAGATCCGGCGAATCTATTCTATCAAATGAGGCAACAGAATTTACCAAATGAAACTAATTTAACAGAGAGAGATCAACCGGGAAGCACAGAAAACAGAATAGGAAAACTCGATCAGAAAAGCAATTGTGGCTGAACAGCTGAAGAGCAAATAGGAGAGACTAGAATGGTCTTCTATTAAAATTTCTCAGTAATGTCTCTCCAAATTGACTTACTCCAACACTGTTGCATGGGCAAGGACCTCTGGTTCAGTCAACGTAAATGCTGTGCTACAGAGCGATCTCCCCAAACAGAAGAAACCTACAGTTGAATTTACCTTTATCTTTCATGCTAAATAGCCAAACCACATTCAATCATGCCAAAGGAAAATGTAGCATGGAAGTCGATGAATACATGTTTGTTAGTATAGAGAAACAAAGAGCTAATTCTTCTAAATAAGAGACATGCACACACAAATGGAATGGTTACTTGACCAGAGAACCATCTTGATAACACGAAATGTTCCGGAACAATGAAGACAACAGAACCTAAAAATTGAGGGTGAAAATAAAGAAGTAAACGGGAGTTATTCGGAAAAGCATTGCCTATGTTTCAACAACATTCCAGTAATCCACTTGTGGAAAAAAAAATGTTTGGGCTCCACGAGACTTTTGCACCAATAAAGAAGAAAGTATATGAGCTCCAAGTTGGAACATTGGGCAAACAAGACTTCCTTGTTCAAACTCACATCCCATCTTGATGTTGTTAAGTTCAATGTCACATGCAAATGTAACGCTAGGTTTTTAAGGAAGATTTCTACCTAAAGGCACATATGCCTGGAAAGCACTGGTTTTCAGGTGTAAGCGGAAGTGTCGTCATTTTTGTAGCTTTTCTTGCTATATTTGAGCATCCTCAAAATACTCTCAGATCCCACCTCTATGAAGTAAATTTCAGTGTACCAAAATCCATACCTTATTCTAAATTGGTAAAAACAAAGGTTCACTGTACTACAAATCAAGGTTGCCACAGAACCTATTGAACAGTGAAGGAGAAGCTCACTAATAGTTGATGACAATAGGTAAGACTAATCACAGTCAAATCAGAGAAGTGTTAGGCTTGCCTATTCACCATGGTAGTTTCATTGTAAACCACTTCTCATGCATTCCTAGATGTTTCATGCAGATCAAAAGAGGAAGGACTACATCAACCTTACTCTTACTCTATAGATGAGACTATTCAATATTCCACCTGGTTTTGCAACCAAAAGTTACAAAAGCAGCCATATAGACCAATAAAGTACTTCAAGTGAACTGGGAGTTTTTATAAAAATATGAATCGCCAGATCCAGCACCAGTAATTCCCACTTTATCCTTCCATTCAAGTTCATTTTTAACTTGATGACGAATGACATCTTCGATCTCTGTCATTGGTGTGGGAGACTAGAAATATAAGACAATTACTAATTATGGTTACCATTCACCCAAAAAAATCATCATGGTGACTATTACACATGAGTGACTCACCTAAAACATCTATTCGTGAGAAAGATTGAGTTTCCAACAGGCATCATGCCTCTCGTAGAGTTTTCTAGTTATCATATGGAGAGAAGAGTAAGAGTGTCAAGTAAATATATATGTATGATGACGGGGTGATTGGTATGAGAACCGTGGGAGGGCAAGGTAGGGAATTTCCAATTACTATTGGACTCAATCAAGGAACAGTTTTAAGCCCTTATTTATTTCTGTTTATATGGATGGTTTAACTAGTAACATTCAAGATGAGATCTCATGGCGTACGCTCTTTGCAAATGATATTGTTTTGATGGATCAGATGAGAGTAGGGATTAACGCTAAGTTGGAACAACAGAGATCAACCTTGGTTTGGTTTTAAGATAAGTAGAACAAAGACAGGTATTTGATGTGTAACTTCAGTCACACTAGGATGGATAACGATATTATGAAAATTGAGGAGAGGGAGAAACCGCAAAGTTATTACTTTAAATATTTGGGTTCATTCATAAATAAATAAGGTGATATAGAGGATGATGTTTTTCAAAAAATTAAAATGCGATGGATGAAGTGGAGATGTGCATCTGAAGTGTTGTGTGGTTGATGTATCCCTTTAAAGCTCAAAGGAAAATTCGCTAGGTCAGTCAGACTATCAACCATGATGTACGAGGTAAAAATTTAGGCAAGTTAAGAAGCGTCATATAGAAAGTTATGTGTAGCAGAGATGAGGATGTTGAGATGGATGTGTAGCAAAACTAGAAAGGGTAAAGTAAGGAATAAGCATATTAGAGCTGATTTGTGAGTCTCATCGATCCATGATAAACTCCGAGAAAGTCGTTTGAGGTGTTATGCCATGTTCGACGAAAGCTAAGAATGCACCAATAAGGAAGAGTGATCTGATACAAACTGAAGGAACTAAAAGAGCTAGGGGCCGGCCTAAAATGACTATAGGAGAAGTAGTGAGTAAAGACATGCATAGCTTAGGCCTTGTCCTAAATATGGCCTTGAATAGAGTCGATTGGAGGGCAAGGATCCATGTAGCAAGTCCCATTTAGCTGTGTTTCTACATTATTTCTGTTATTATTGTGTTACTTTTCTTTCACTTTTACTTTTCATTTTTTGGTTGCCCTTGATCGGATCATGTAGCCGACCCCGTTAAGTTGGGATAAGGTTGAATTTGTCGCTGTTGTAGTAGTTGTAGCTTTTGGAGAAGTTACAACAAGGTGATTAATTCAATGACATTGAGTCAATGACGAGTTGACTCAGTAAGTGGTACTGCTGATGGAACTGATACAAATTTTCGAAGGACGAGATGGGGAAAAAAAAGGGAAAGTATGTTCATATGGCAGCTATTGTGTTGTTCATGAGGCCTTATCATGTACAGTAGGTGGTGATGTGGCTTATCAATTAGAGATGAATGTCTTATCGACCATAACATCTCCAACTCAAATACAAAATATGGGCCCATGTCATTAACTTACCATAAGATCATAACACCTCCAACTCGAATAATAAATATGGGCCCATGTCCTTAACTTACCCTCATGCGATCTAATCTTCAACCTGAAAAATTCTAACAGAAAACTAGATCAGAAGGATTGCAAAGACAGTAAAACAGAACCTGAATAGCAATAAATTTTGTAGCTTCAGTCAAACAAATCGGGAAGTCTCAAATTTCAACTGTATGTTTTGCTGCTGATCTGTTCAGGCAACAAAACAGATACTGAAGAATTTAGTACTATAAGACTGCCAGTAGCCTAGTAGCAGGTTTAGAATTGACCAGATGATTCAGAAGGCACAAACAGAATCTAAGAGTATCATTCAGAAGTTAATGGATACAATCCGAGCACAAATCAAGTAGGATATTGCAAGAACTTCTAAACAGCAACATATAAAAAAAATGACAGAAACAAAGCAACCACATGACTTAGAAACTAAGAAATATGACTTGTTTTCCAGAGAGAGAGAGAGAGAGAACTACATATAGATTTCATAAACTGACCTTCTAACATTCCTAAACTGAGTTGAAAATCACATTACCACTTAGAATAGCCAAAATAGACTAGAATTTGACACTCCTACTCAAACTAGGACTTTAAAAACAGAACAACTACAACAAGCCATATCCCAACTTAACTGGGTCAGCTACATGGATGCGTACGAGGACAAAAATTGAAGAGAAAAAGTAAAACAACAACAACAAAGCTTAG
Organism: Macadamia integrifolia; assembly: GCF_013358625.1. Taxonomy (NCBI): domain Eukaryota; kingdom Viridiplantae; phylum Streptophyta; class Magnoliopsida; order Proteales; family Proteaceae; genus Macadamia; species Macadamia integrifolia. Next base: position 24,187 of record NW_024868355.1, on the reverse strand, counting down.
CCTTATCCCAACTTAAATGGTAGAAAAGTAAAAGAGAAAGGAAAATAACACAATAGCAGTGAGAAATTAAAAAACACATCTACATGGGGTCCTGTACATGGATCCTTGCCCAACACTTGGCTCTATTCAAGGTCATATTTAGGGCAAGACTTTAAACTATGCATGTCTTTCCTTACAGAACATAGACTTAAAATGTAATATAAACTCAATTTCCTAACGATTCAAGGACTGGACTTAGCTGATTTCTAACATCTAAAAAAAAATCTAAACTAATCTCATATCCTAATTCCAACCTTTGTTTTAGGCCCATTAAAGTAGCACATTACAATGAAAACCCAGTGGACCAAAGGCCCAACACACATAGAACCTAACCCAAGCCTTATTTCCACTAAAATAAGTCCACTTTGTGATTTATCTGCATCACACCCTTTGCCCTAACAAAACCTTGTCCACTCAGATAAAGATTAAAACCCTCAGAAAAATAAAAAAATAAAATTCCCTCTCTCCTAAGAATCCTTAATGAACCCTTGAATGCATTTCCATCCACCGCTACCCCTATATCTATGATGCTCTTTACCATGACAACTTCCACCTCAAAAGCCCAAATTTTACAAATTTTCCACTATCTCTCTCTAACAGCCCCAGATATTGAAGATTTGTCAAAGTATCTCCATTGCATTTTCATAACACAGAAGAAGGGGGGCAATATAATAAGCCCAACTAAATGGATTTATCGTGAGCAGCACTGTTCTCATCTATGCTCTCCCAAAGTATTAACCATTATGGGGAACCAAGTGTTGAACAATGGCAGTCACCGAGAGAGGGGGTGAATCTGCACTTTAAAATATTCTCTCTTGCTGCTTAGCTGACTAAACGGTTCTGCCCTGAACATGTTGCTCTGTCACTTAGTCCTATACCCTCAATATTCATCACATTCAAAACACAAACGATCTTGTAAGCGCACAACCACATGCTCACAGCCACTGGGTTACTAGGCCAGTGACCAGCCTATACAAGGTGGCACGATAAAATATTTTCACGTACATCAGCTCAGAAAAGTAAATGCAGAAAGAAAATAAACACGCAACTTCCACATAACACACCCACAACATAAGATATTTAAGTGGTTCGGCACATGCCTACATCCAAATGGGCTTCATATAGGCTCAACACACTACTCTCTTAGTCAGCTGCAACTAACAAACAAGGTTTAAGATCTCGCTCTCGCCCCCCATCTCACTAATCCAAAAAAGAGAGATCTTGCGAGATCTCGCCAAGATCATGTATTTTTTCACGGTCGTCTTGGTGGCCATATGGTCTTTGTAGTCCCTGAAACTAGGTATTTGCCTTATTTTAGGACTTCTAAACACAATGGAAACGTCAGTTTTTTTTTTAAATCAAAGATAAAATGGTACTTTGACTTCGTATCCTATGTAAGTAGTCTCCAAATCTTTGGACCCTAGGTTAGTATGCTCTATTTCACAATCCACATTTCACAATCAACACATGACACACCATAATCATAAGAATTTAAAAGACATCATAGATAATTACTTAATTGATTAACAATTAACATTGATGACTGATAAGTCACATTAACATACATTGAAATTTTGAAATGACATAAGATAAGCTACATAACATAAGGTTAGTATGCATCATTTATTTAAATAGAAAAATAAAAACATAAAAAAATTTAAATACAGAAAATTTTTATTTCCCTCCATGAATCCATAAATTAGTGATATGCATCACATATATATAAAAAAATAAATAAAAAAGAAAAACTAATGTTAACTAACAAGTATTGATGATGTTTCCATGAAAAATGGGCTTGAGAAGATTTTTTTTTTTTTTTTTTTTTTTTTT